>NC_053022.1:183409157-183568928 GCF_003073215.2 Triticum urartu | reverse complement strand
GTTGCTAGTTGCAGGTGAAGATTGGAGATCATTCCTTGTTGGAACATTATTTTCTTGTTGGGATATCACTATATTATCTTGTTATCTTAATGCATCTATATACTTGGTAAAGGGTGGAAGGCTCGGCCTTTTGCCTAGTGTTTTGTTCCACTCTTTCCGCCCTAGTTTCCGTCATATCGGTGTTATGTTCCCGAATTTTGTGTTCCTTACGCGGTTGGGTGATAATGGGAACCCGTTGACAGTTCGCCTTGAATAAAACTCTTCCAGCAATGCCCAACCTTGGTTTTACCATTTGCCACCTAGCCTCTTTTTCCCTTGGGTTTCCGGAGCCCAAGGGTCATCTTATTTAAACCCCCCGGGCCAGTGCTCCTCTAAGTGTTGGTCCAAACTAGAGCCCCTTGCAGCGCCACCTCGGGGAAACTCGAGGGCTAGTTTTAGTTGTACAGATTGCTTATCCGAGTGTGCCCTAAGAATGAGATATGTGCAGCTACTATCGAGATTTGTCGGCACATTCGGGCGGTGTTGCTGGATTTGTTTTAACTTGTCGAAGTTGTCTTGTAGAACTGGGATACCGAGTCTGACCGGAATGTCTCGGGAGAAGGTATATCCTTCGTTGACCGTGAGAGATTGTCATGGGCTAAGTTGGGACTCCCCTGCAGGGATTTGAACTTTCGAAAGCCGTGCCCGCGGTTATGGGCAGATGGGAATTTGTTAATGTCCGGTTGTAGACAACTTGAACCTTAACTTAATTAAAATGAATCTACTATGTGTGTTACCGTGATGGTCTCTTCTCGGCGGAGTCTGGGTAGTGAACACGGTGTTGGAGTAATGTTTGCCGTAGGTTGTTCTCTAGTTCTTCGTTCGTGCTTTGCCTTCTCTTCTCTCTCTCTTTTGCGAACAGGTTAGCCACCGTACATGCTAGTCGCTTGCTGCAGCTCCACTTATTACCTTGCCTTACCTATAAGCTTAAATAGTCTTGATCGCGAGGGTGCAAGATTGCTAAGTCCCGTGGCTCATAGATTACTTCCAAACCAGATGCAGGGCCCGATGACTCCGTTCCAGATGATGCGCTTGAGCTCAAGTGGGAGGTTGACGAAGACTCACGTCGTTACTATGTGTCTTTCCCTGATGATCAGTAGTGGTGCCCAGTTGGGGCGATTGGGACCATGTCGCTTGTTGGGGTTGATCTTTTATTTTGGTACTGTAGTCGGACCATCATTGTAGTGGTTGATGCAATGCTATTTATGTACTTTGTGTGACGTGGCGAGTGTAAGCCAACTATGTACCTTTCCCATTATTATGTATTACATGGGATGTTGTGAAGATTACCTTACTTGCGACATTGCTTTCAATGCGGTTATGCCTCTAAGTCGTGCTTCGACACGTAGGAGATATAGCCGCATCGAGGGCGTTACAAGTTGGTAATCAGAGCCTTCCCCGACCTTAGGAGCCCCATTGCTTGATCGAATTAGCGGCCGAGTTGAGTCTAGAAAAATGTTTTGAGTCTTTTAGGAATTATATATCGGAGAGTTTAGGAATTCTTTTTACTCCCCAGTCCCTTCATCGCTCTGGTAAGGCATCCTGACGTAGAGTTTTGACTCTTCTCTTCTCAAATTTCACTAAAAAAAATTTTAGGATCACGCGGGTATCTTGGAATCGTTCCGATCGATTTGTGACGAGAACATTGTTCTTGGTGCCTCCTGTCATTTAGGGGTTGTGGCAGTGTCCCGGGGAGTTGAGCTCCGAGGTGTTGTCATCACAATTTTATCATTGCAGTTCTGGAATACCTGAGTTTAGTTCGCCGACATCGAAAATCTCTTTTATGCAGTTGTTGGTGAGATAACCTCGACGCCACCCAGTACTGGGGCGGGAGTTCGGGAGTATTGCCATAACTTGTATAATGGATGCTTTTCGAAGGTTGACGTAGACGATTTCCGAAGTCTTTCTCGGTTACGTGTTGAAGGATGGATACAGCTAGATGTAGGATTTGCTAGATTTGGGTGAGATATTATGCTTCCCCTGTATCCCCAACACCTGATTGCATAACCGGAAAGGTTCAGGAGTTTCATAGGTGGGAATTCTTGTAGCTCTAGTTCTTCTTCCACGGATATTTGGTTTGAGATTGGGTGATCTTTACCGAGTATTCGTTCTTGCTCCGTACCTTGTTGATTTATTCCTCTACCTAAATTCTAAGTGGCTTCTCAATTTATGGATATGTGACCATTTCTATTGGAATGCATTCGTTCATTTCGTTCGGATGTGAAGACTATATGTTGCAATTTCTATCCGTTGGAATCAGCTTCGATTTTTGTCTATCAATGTGCTAATGGATGGCAACCTCTTCAGGATGGCTCCTCCAACGCGCACGACTCCGAATCCTGATCCGCCACCACCACCTCCTCCTCCGGAGGCATGGAAAGCTGTGATGGCCGCTACCAATGCTAACACGCAGTTGATCATGCAAATTCTTCAAGAGCGCAACCAAGCGAACCAAGGCAACCAAGGCAACAATCAGAATCACTTTGCTACACTCAACCAGTTCCTTGCTAACCAGCCAAAGACCTTCAGCAATTGTGTTGAGGCAACTGATGCTGACGATTGGCTTGTGGACTTGTGCAAGCATTTCGAGTGCAGTAACGTCAGGCCTGAGGACTTTGTCAAGTTTGCTTCCTTCCAACTCAAAGACCAAGCTGCAGAATTGTTCCAGTAGTACAAAGATTCCAAAGGAGGCTGTGTGATTACCTGGGATGAATTCCTTCAAGACTTCAAAGCTCATCATATTCCTCAGAGCGTGGTTGAAAGCAAGCGTGAGGAATTCCGCAACCTGAAGCAAGGCTCTATGTCTGTCTATGACTACAACAAGTTGTTTCAAAAGCTCGCCCGCTTTGCTAAGCAGGACGTCCCTGACGAGAAGAGAATGATATACCAGTTCAGGGGTGGTCTCAGAGAAGAAATCCAGCTAGCTCTTGTTCTCTTTGAGCCCTTGAGGTACGATGAGTTCTACAACATGGCATTGAAGCAAGAGGGTGCTCAACTGAAGTGTGATGCTTCCAAGAAGAGATTCAAAGATGCTACTCCTTCTTCCTCTACTCAAGTGGCTAAGCAGCAGAAGTATTGGCTTCCTCCTCCTCCGTTCTGTCAGCCGTATCAACAGAAGAGCAAAGGGGCAGTGGATCTTCCCACCCACCCAACCCTGGCTTTCAGAACAAGACTTCGTCTCAAGCTCCAAGATCGAGTGCTCCGTATCACCGTCCGCTTTCAGAGGTCATGTGCAACAAGTGCCAACAGAAGGGTCACTATGCCAACAAATGCTTCAATCAGAGGCGTCTCCCTCCTCCTCCTCCTGTGAGATCGGCAAGTACAGCTGTGGTCAAGCATAACCCCAAGTACGCCAAGGTCAACATGGTGAATGCAACTCAGGCAGAGGACTCGTCAGATGTCATCATGGGTAACCTTCCTGTTAACGATGTTCCTGCAAAAGTACTTTTTGACACTAGTGCATTGCATTGTTTCATCTCAAGACCTTTTGCATCTAAGCATGATTTTGTTACTCAAGTGTTGCTGAAACCGTTGGCTATTGTCTCTCCGGCCCGTCAAATGACATCTCGAGTATGTGTTCTGGATGTAACAATCACTTTGGGTGACTATAAGTTCTTGTCCTCTCCAAATGTTCTTGGTGACTCGGATATTGATCTTATTCTCGGAATGGATTGTCTTTCTAAGCACAAGGCTCAGCCTGATTGTGCAGCCAGGAAGATTCAATTGACTCATTCGTCTGAGGATGTAATTGTCTTTGCCGCTCGTGATGATATCATCCGTCTGTTTTCCCTCAATGAGAAGGGTGAACTGGATGCCATCTCGCAAATTCCAGTCGTTTGCGAATATCAAGACGTCTTTCTAGAAGAGCTTCCAGGAATACCTCCGCACCGGCCAGTTGAATTCTTCATCGATCTTGAGCCTGGCACGGAACCGGTTTGCAAGCGTCCTTACAAGCTCGGACCTGAAGAGTTGAAGGAGCTGAAGAAGCAACTCGATATTCAAGAGAGAATGGGTCTCATCCGACCTAGTTCTTCTCCGTGGGGTTGTGGAGTTCTTTTTGTGAAGAAGAAGGATGGAACAGACCGACTTTGTGTTCACTACCGTCCATTGAACAAGAAGACTATCAAGAACAAGTACGCACTTCCCAACATCAACGAGCTGTTCGAAAAACTCAAAGGTGCCCAAGTATTCTCCAAGCTTGATCTCCGTATGGGTTATCACCAGATTCGAATCCGTGAGCAAGATATTCCCAAGACGGCTTTCAGAACAAGCTATGGTTCATACAAATACACTGTCATGTCTTTTGGCCTCGTCAACGCTCCTCCAACTTTCTCTCGCATGATGAACTTCATCTTCAATGCCTACACAAATGACTTCGTTTTGGTCTATCTCGACGACATTCTGGTCTTTTCAAAGAACAAGGAAGATCATGCCAAGCACTTGCGTTTGGTGCTCGATAAGCTCAGAGAACATCAGTTCTACGCCAAGTTCTCAAAGTGCGAGTTTTGGCTCGATGAGGTTCTTTAGCTTGGGCATATCATCTCTGCCAAGGGCATTGCGGTGAATCCTGAGAAGGTGTCTGCAATTGTGAATTGGGAACCACCTCAGAACGTGAAGCAACTCCGTAGCTTCCTTGGTCTCGCAAGCTACTGTCGAAGGTTCGTTGAGAACTTTTCAATGATCGCGAAGCCTCTTTCGAACCTTCTCCAGAAGCACGTCAAGTACGTTTGGTCTCCGGAATGTGACATCGCTTTCAACACTTTGAAAGAGAAATTGGTCACTGCTCCAGTTCTGACTCCTCCTGATGAATCCAAACCGTTCGAGGTCTTCTGCGATGCCTCTCTTCAAGGTCTTGGTGTAGTGTTGATGCAAGAGAAGAAAGTTGTGTCTTATACCTCTCGCCAGTTGAAGCCCAACGAGAAGAACTACCCCACTCATGACCTCGAGTTGGCGGCAGTTGTGCATTAAGATAACAAGATAATATAGTGATATCCCAACAAGAAAAATAATGTTCCAACAAGGAACGATCTCCAACAAGTACTCACTTCCCAACATCAACGAGCTGTTCGAGAAACTCAAAGGTGCCCAAGTATTCTCCAAGCTTGATCTCCGTATGGGTTATCACCAGATTCGAATCCGTGAGCAAGATATTCCCAAGACGGCTTTCAGAACAAGCTATGGTTCATACAAATACACTGTCATGTCTTTTGGCCTCGTCAACGCTCCTCCAACTTTCTCTCGCATGATGAACTTCATCTTCAATGCCTACACAAATGACTTCGTTTTGGTCTATCTCGACGACATTCTGGTCTTTTCGAAGAACAAGGAAGATCATGCCAAGCACTTGCGTTTGGTGCTCGATAAGCTCAGAGAATATCAGTTCTACGCCAAGTTCTCAAAGTGCGAGTTTTGGCTCGATGAGGTTCTTTATCTTGGGCATATCATGTCTGCCAAGGGCATTGCGGTGAATCCTGAGAAGGTGTCTGCAATTGTGAATTGGGAACCACCTCAGAACGTGAAGCAACTCCATAGCTTCCTTGGTCTCGCAAGCTACTGTCGAAGGTTCGTTGAGAACTTTTCAAAGATCGCGAAGCCTCTTTCGAACCTTCTCCAGAAGCACGTCAAGTATGTTTGGTGTCCGGAATGTGACATCGCTTTCAACACTTTGAAAGAGAAATTGGTCACTGCTCCAGTTCTGACTCCTCCTGATGAATCCAAACCGTTCGAGGTCTTCTGCGATGCCTCTCTTCAAGGTCTTGGTGTAGTGTTGATGCAAGAGAAGAAAGTTGTGTCTTATACCTCTCGCCAGTTGAAGCCCAACGAGAAGAACTACCCCACTCATGACCTCCGGTGGTCCTTTCTACCTTCCTTTCGTGTGTGGGGGTTAAACATTTCCGAATTGGACCGAGACTTGCCAAGCGGCCTTGGTTTACTACCGGTCGACCGCCTGTCAAGTTTCGTACCATTTGGACTTCGTTTGATGCTCCAACGGTTAACCGAGGGACCGAGAAGGCCTCGTGTGTGTTGCAGCCCAACACCCCTCCAATTTGGCCCAAAACACACCAAAACCCTCTCCATCATCTAGAGCATTCGATCACGATCGCGTGGCGGAAAACCGCACCTCATTTGGACTCTCCTAGCTCGTCCTATGGCTATTTATAGACCCACTCCTGAAATTTCGGTTCTTCTTCCCCCCGAAACCCTAAAGATCAGATCCGCCGCGCAACGGACGTGTCCGGCCCGTGCCGGACAGTGTCCGCCGCCGCCTTCGGCCAATCAGGAAGCGCCACGTGGCGCCCCGAGCCCCACTTCGCCGCCACCGCGCCGCCGGCCCGCCCGGGCCCAGGCGGGGCCCTCCCGGCCCGGCTGCACCGCGCGCGGCCCGCGCCTTGTCTCCTCCGCGGCTGAGCCGCGTCGCCGGCCGGTGCCGTCGCGCCGCCGTGGCGCCATCGCCGCCCGACGCCACCTCCTCGCCCTAGCGCCGCCCCACCACGCCGCTTCCACCGCCCGGCATCGCGCCGCGCTCCGGCAACCGCACTCCGGCGCCGACCGCCCACACCGACCGGCCTCTCCTCCGCGGCAAGTCCATCTCCGGCGAGCTCGTGCTACAGTACCCCGGCGATCCTCGAAATCCGTGCCGGATCTAGATCTGGGAATTTTTCTCTCGGTTGACTTTCTCCCGAAACCCTAGATAAATTGCATTTTTCATCATGCTATATCTCCGCATCCGTAGCTCCGTTTTGGGCCTGTAGCATATCAAAATGTTCGCCTCAGAGAGCACATCATTTCATCTCATTGCATCATATTCATTTGAGTTCATCTTGATGCCCGAAATGCTGTTGGAAGAGAGCTATTTGAGTTATTTGTCAGATCTGCTGCACCAAATAGCTATTTGTCATTTTTGCCATAATTATTGTGTGCACGATATGCTCCTGAGCTCTATATGTGTTTTGTTATAAGCCATGCCATCTTTCCAGAGGTGCTATCCATGTATTTTTTGTGATGTGTGTGGTTACTAGCACAAGCTTGCAAAGTGGTGCATTCGTTAATGCTGATTTCAGGGAATTCGAATTTCTCTAAGTCCTTGATCTGTTTTTACCAAATTGCCATATGTTCATCTTGTTTCGTAGTGATCCGTGCCTCTTTTGAGGATGATCAGTAAGGATGATTTGTTAATCTTGTAGTGCTCTATCCATCCATGTCTTTGTTTGCAATTATGGAGCAACCTAGCTTGAGTCAATCGAGCTCTACTTTTGCCATTTCGTGAATCTGGGCAGATTGTCTACTTGTTAGCGATTTTGCCGAGGATGTTGTTGTTGATCCGTGCATGCTATGTTGTTGTTCTTGCCATGTCTAGCTTATATAATGTGTATTCTTGATGGGTGTATGCTTAGTTTGTCGTGCCTTGCTCTGTAGTGAGTGCATCGAGCTCGTAAACATGCCTACTCGTTAACATATTTGCATGCTCCAGTTTTTCTCCAAGTCTGAGCTCTGATTATGTTTTTGCCATGTTCACGTGCTTGCAATTGTATTTTCTGATCCCTTTTGGCTCAAGGTCACTAAGGGACTTTTGTTAAGATCTTTGAGTAGCTCCATGCCATGCTTTACTTTGCCATGTTAAGTTCCTGTAGCATATAGTTTTCATGCTCCAAAGTGTGCTACCTGATCTGAAATTCCAGGCTTGTGTTAATTTAACTAAGTCAAAAATCTGTTTATCAATTGCACTTTTGCCATGCTTGTTTGAACCTGTTAATGGATGAATTGGCCGTAGCTCACTGTTCATCTTTTGTCAAGCATTATGAGTGGGTCCCTGCCATTTATTTTGTTGCCATGTTTGAGTACTGTAGCATTATTATCTTGATACATTTAGATGGCTACTTGCTGTTTACCGCAGACCGGTGCCATATTTGTTTTGCTTGCCATTTCCAAACCGTGTCTCCGTTTTCGGTGTTCTTTATATCGATTTCAACCGAAATCACCTCACCTTTCTAGTGGCACACTTGGATTTCCATGTTGAGGCCAGGTTCAATCATTCCTTGTCAAATCTTGCATATGCATCACATATCGCATCCCGCATAGCATACCATGTTTGCATCATGTTGTTCGAGCATTTGCACGTGGTTGATTGTGTTCCTTTTGCTTGTTTGTCTTGTTTGGGTAGATCCGGGAGACGAGTTCGCTAACGAGGAGCCCGTTGAGTTTGCTTTCGAGGATCTAGTCAACTCTGACAACTTTGTAGGAAAGATGATCATACCCTCGAAATCACTTCTATCTTTGCTTTGCTAGATGCTCGCTCTTTTGCTATGCCTATGCTATGATGCCTACCACTTGCTTATCATGCCTCCCAAATTGGCATGTCAAACATCTAACCCACCATGTCCTAGCAAACCGTTGATTGGCTATGTTACCGCTTTGCTCAGCCCCTCTTATAGCGTTGCTAGTTGCAGGTGAAGATTGGAGATCGTTCCTTGTTGGAACATTACGTTTGGTCTCCGGAATGTGACATCGCTTTCAACACTTTGAAAGAGAAATTGGTCACTGCTCCAGTTCTGACTCCTCCTGATGAATCCAAACCGTTCGAGGTCTTCTGCGATGCCTCTCTTCAAGGTCTTGGTGCAGTGTTGATGCAAGAGAAGAAAGTTGTGGATTATACCTCTCGCCAGTTGAATCCCAACGAGAAGAACTACCCCACTCATGACCTCGAGTTGGCGGCAGTTGTGCATGCTCTTTTGACTTGGAGACATCTCTTATTGGGAAGAAAATTGGACATTTTCACTAACCACAAGTGTCTCAAGTACATCTTCACTCAGCCTAATCTCAACCTCAGGCAGACTCATTGGGTCGAAATGATTCAAGAGTATAATCCGAGTATCGAGTATACTCCAGGCAAGGCCAATGTGATTGCTAACGCTTTGAGCAGGAAGGCTTATCGCAATAGTCTGATTCTGAAGACTTAAACCCGAGCTTTGTGAAGCTTTCCGCAAACTCAATTTGCAAGTTGTTCCTCAAGGTTTCCTCGCCAACCTTCAAGTCTCTCCTACCTTGGAAGAGCAGATTCGCGAGGCTCAACTTCTTGATGCTATGGTGAAGAAGGTGAAGATTGGGGTTGCCAAGAGTCAACCCAAGTACAAGTGCTACCGCCTTGATGACAAGGATACTCTCTTCTTCGAGGATCGAATTGTTGTGCCAAATGTGACCTTCGTAAAGTGATCATGAACGAGGCTCACAATTCACTCCTCTCCATCCACCCTGGGTGTACGAAGATGTATCAGGACCTCAAGCAGGCTTATTGGTGGACTCGAATGAAGCGCGAGATTGCTTAGTTCGTGAATGAGTGTGATGTCTGCAGAAGAGTGAAGGCAGAACACCAAAGGCTAGCTGGTCTCGTCCAACCTCTTGCCATTCCAGAATGGAAGTTTGACCACATTGAGATGGACTTTGTGACTGGGTTTCCAAAGTTGAAGCGTGGCGATGATGCTATATTCGTTGTCATCGACAAACTGACTAAAGTGGCTCACTTTCTGCCTATCAAAGAGTCAATCACTGCAGCTCAATTGGTGGAGCTGTATACCTCTCGGATTGTCTCGCTGCACGGTATTCCTCAGGTGATCTCTTCAGACCGTTGCAGCATCTTTACCTCCAAGTTTTGGGAGCCTTTTCAGAAGGCCATGGGCACTAACATCTGCTTCAGCATAGCTTTCCATCCTCAAACTAGCAGTCAAATCGAGCGTGTCAATCAGATTCTTGAAGATATGCTTAGGGCTTGTGTGATCTCCTTCGGCACGAAGTGGGAAGATTGCCTTCCATATGCCGAATTCTCCTACAACAACAGTTTTCAAAGAAGTTTGGGCAAGGCCCCATTCGAAATTTTGTATGGCAGGAAGTGCCGTACTCCACTCAACTGGTCTGAAACCGGTGAACGTCAACTTCTGGGAAATGACTTAATCACAGAGGCAGAGGAAATGTGCAAAGTCATTCGTGATAACCTCAAAGCAGCGCAATCGCGCCAAAAGAGCTACTATGATAGTAAGCACCACGATTTGGCTTTCGAGATTGGAGATCATGTTTACCTCCGCGTCTCTCCAATGAAAGGTACTCGTTGCTTCGGTATCAAAGGGAATCTTTCCCCTAGATACGTGGGTCCTTTCAAACTCGTCAGCAAGAGAGGCGATCTCGCCTATCAACTCGAGCTTCCTTCAAACTTTGCAAATGTGTACGACGTGTTCCACGTCTCTCAGCTCCGCAAGTGCTTCAAGACTCCTGACCGCACCGTCAACTTCGAAGACATTGATCTCCAAGAAGATCTTTCTTATCGTCAGCACCCCGTGGCTATTCTTGAAGAGACTGAACGCAAGACTCGCAATAAGTCAATCAAATTCCTCAAAGTCAAGTGGTCACACCATTCCGACCGTGAAGCCACCTAGGAACGCGAGGATCACCTTCGTTCTGAGTACCCGACGTTCTTCCAGTCCTAGATCTCGGGACGAGATCCTTTCGTACTGGTGGAGTGTTGTAACACCCCGGATGTAATTTACCTAATATGTACTCCAACTCTTGCCGTTTCCGGTGCTAAGTTATTTTATTTTTCAGGTTTGGGTTTTGTCTCCATGTGTTCTTGTCGTTTGTCATGCATCTCATATCATGTCATCAAGTGCATTGCATTTGCATACGTGTTTGTCTCATGCATCCGTGCATTTTCCCCGTTGTCCGATTTGCATTCCGGCGCTCCTATCTCCTCCGGTGGTCCTTTCTACCTTCCTTTCGTGTGTGGGGGTTAGACATTTTCGGATTGGACCGAGACTTGCCAAGCGGCCTTGGTTTACTACCGGTAGACCGCCTGTCAAGTTTCCTACCATTTCGACTTCGTTTGATGCTCCAATGGTTAACCAAGGAACAAAGAAGGCCTCGTGTGTGTTGCATCCCAACACCCCTCCAATTTGGCCCAAAACCCACCAAAACCCTCTCCATCATCTAGAGCGTTCGTGAATGATCGCGTGGCCGAAAACCGCACTTCATTTGGACTCTCCTAGCTCCTCCTATGCCTATTTATAGACCCCCTCCCGAAATTTCGGTTCTTCTACCCCCCGAAACCCTAAAAATCAGATCCGCCGCGCACCGGACGTGTCCAGCCCGCGCTGGACAGTGTCCGCCGCCGCCTCCGGCCAATCAGGAAGTGCCACGTGGCGCCCTGACCCCACTTCGCCGCCACCGCTCCGCCGGCCCGGCTGCACCGCGCGCGCCCCACGCGTCGTCTCCTCCGCGGTCGAGCCGCCTCGCCGGCTGGCGCCAATGCGCCGCCGTGGCGCCATCGCCGCCCGATGCCACCTCCTCGCCCTGGCGCCGCCCCACCGCGCCGCTTCCACCGCCCGGCACCGTGCCGCGCTCCGGCAACCGCACTCCGACGCCGACCGCCCTCACCGACCGGCCTCTCCTCCGCGGCAAGTCCATCTCCGGCGAGCTGGTGCTACAGTACCCCGGCGATCCTCAAAATCTGCGCCGGATCTAGATCTGGGAATTTTTCTCTCAGATGACTTTCTCCCGAAACCCTAGATAAATTGCATTTTTCATCATGATATATCTCCGCATCCGTAGCTCCATTTTGGGCGTGTAGCATATCAAAATGTTCGTCTCAGAGAGCACATCATTTCATCTCATTGCATCATTTTCATTTGAGTTCATCTTATTGCTCGAAATGCTATTGGAAGAGAGCTATTTGAGTTATTTGTCAGATCTGCTGCACCAAATAGCTATTTGTCATTTTTGCCATGATTATTGTGTGCATAATATGCTCCTGAGCTCTATATTTGTTTTGTTATATGCCATGCCATCTTTCTAGAGGTGCTATCCATGCATTTTTATGATATGTGTGGTGACTAGCACAAGCTTGCAAAGTGGTGCATTCGTTAATGCTGATTTCAGGGACTTCGAATTTCTCTAAATCCTTGATCTGTTTTTACCAAATTGCCATATGTTCATGTTGTTTCGTAGTGATCCGTGCCTCTTTTGAGGATGATCAGTAAGGATGATTTGTTAATCTAGTAGTGCTCTATCCATCCATGTCTTTGTTTGCAATTATGGAGCAACCTAGCTTGAGTCAATCGAGCTCTACTTTTGCCATTTCGTGAATCTGGGCAGATTGTCTACTTGTTAGCGATTTTGCCGAGGATGTTGTTGTTGATCCGTGCATGCTATATTGTTGTTCTTGCAATGTCTAGCTTATATAATGTGTATTATTGATGGGTGTATGCTTAGTTTGTCATGCCTTGCTCTGTAGTGAGTGCATCGAGCTTGTAAACATGCCTACTCGTTAACATATTTGCATGCTCTAGTTTTTCTCCAAGTCTGAGCTCTGATTATGTTTTTGCCATGTTCACGTGCTTGCAATTGTATTTTCTGATCCCTTTTGGCTCAAGGTCACTAAGGGAGTTTTGTTAAGCTCTTTTAGTAGCTCTATGCCATGCTTTACTTTGCCATGTTAAGTTCTTGTAGCATATAGTTTTCATGCTCCATAGTGTGCTACCTGATCTGAAATTCCAGGCTTGTGTTAATTCCACTAAGTCTGAAATCTGTTTATCAATTGCACTTTTGCCATGCTTGTTTGAACCTGTTAATGGATGAATTGGCCGTAGCTCACTGTTCATCTTTTGTCAAGCATTATGAGTGGATCCCTGCCATGTATTTTGTGGCCATGTTTGAGTGTTGTAGCATTATTATCTTGATGCATTTAGATGGCTACTTGCTGTTTACCGCAGACCGGTGCCATATTTGTTTTACTTGCCATTTCCAAACTGTGTCTCCAATTCCAGTGTTCTTTATATCGATTTCAACCGAAATTACCTCACCTTTCCAGTGGCACACTTGGATTTCCAAGTTGAGGCCAGGTTCAATCATTCCTTGTCAAATCTTGCATATGCATCACATATCGCATCCCGCACTACAAGAAATATGCCAACTTGTGACCACCACTATTGGTCACTGAAAGGTCATGGTTTTTCATTTGCGACCTTTTTGTGACCAAAAACAGAAGGTCAAAAGCTGGCGGTCATAAACTGACTATAGCGACCTTTCTTCTGGAATGGTCGAAGACGTTTATGACCAAAATACGTCTACTGTGGCGTTTTGGTCACTAGCAACCTCCCCAGGCCACGTAGGCATCCAGCGTGGCAAGCTGATGTGGCACAAGAATCAGCCCGGTCCGATTCCATGTTTTACATGGGCCGAGCCCAACAATTCGGCCTTTCTATGATTTTTTTCCTTTTAATTTTGGTCAGCTACATGGGTCTGGCCCAACAATTCAGGATTTTATTTATTTCTGGTCCATGGCCTTTTAACATTGTTTGGGCTATTATATTTTGGAACTGGTCCCACTTGTCATCATCTCACACATTGGGCCCACTTGACAGAAATTTCAAAAATGCTCAAATTATTTTCATAAATGGGTCCCACAGGTCAGGTTTCCATTCCACACGTTCTCAAATCACATACATAATCAATATTTCAAACAGAACATTACAAATGTAGTTCATCAACTAACACTAAGTCTACTACAATCTGTACACAGTCTATTACATCTGAAATATGCCTACTATTACAATATAATAATATTTACAGTCTATTACAGTCAAACAAAAGAGACGACTCTTTGCTGAGTAGGGCTATCCGGCTTCGAACTTCAAATTTCATAGACCTCCTGTAAAAGAGTGAACACATAGGCTACCAGCATTAGAGTAGTACAGACCTTCAAAAAAATATTGAAAGAGATTTCATAGAAACGTAGATTTATGGACCAAATATATAATAAAGCAATAGATTTAGCCAACTTCAAAGACCTAGATATTTAAGAGACCAATTTTATATCAGGACACCAGATGTTTGTGATGCATCTTCGCAGAACCACAAGAACACTAGATATAGTATAATCTGTTTCTAGGAGTATAATGCTAACCACAAGCGCATCAATCAGCAGCAGGTATATAGCTAGCAAACTATCTACTAGACATCATCAACCCTTGAACCATAACATGTCCAGCAAACAAACAAAAAATGGGACAAGTACTAATTCTAGATAGAAGCAAAACATATCCAAGAAGGCCATCCAATGGTTTCAGCCACATCCTAATAGAGCATGGTTGTAGCAGAGGAAAGGGAGGAGCTCACAGTGGTGGTTTGTGTAGCCAACGTCAGAAACCCTCTGTTCGTCAATTGCGAGCACCATGCACCTTGCATGGACATGAAACGCTTGTCCTCTGTTGCATCATGCACCTATGATGAAAGAGCTACGGCTGATTGCTAAAACCTGGGAATATTAGAAAGAGCTATTCAGTACAAAAAGTAAATCACGACAATATGTCAACAGTAATAAATACAGAATCTGAACAAAAAGAACTACTCCTAGTGAGAATTATTTTTGTTTTCGTAAGGTATAAGAGTAGCAGGTAAAGATAACATGAACAGATTGTTTGATCAGATAAGCTATATGATTGTATCAACACATGAGTAATGCATGGTACAGGTCAAATCCATGATATGGAACATAGATAAACCAGTAGTCTAAGAAAAAATTCTGTAGTCTAAATCAGTAGCAGCTTAATAGTCTGTAGTCTAAGTTTCCAAGCATGTCTACCAAAGAAATTGTATCAACTTAACAATTAGTCATGCATAAGTGTTTGACATCAAAAACATATAGAAGTGCAGACTCGAGATTGACAATTAGGATGCATGCTCTAAACATAAAAAAGTTCTACAGAGCAGCAACAATGGCATCACAGTTGAGTTGACCAAAAAAAAGCCATGTATGTATGTATGTATGTATGTATGTAACAAAATCAGCCAAACTGAATATGCATCATCAGCTGATTAAAAGCAGTGGATAATAGTATAGTTCATCAACTTATATGGGCAGCTAGCGAAGTTTCCCAATGGGAAGAGCTCACAAGAGCAGACAAAGAAATGGATATTTTAAACTAGACTAGATTGCAGGGGAAAGGAGACGGGATATGTGGCGTTACCAAGATAACACTCCTAATTTTTCTCATGAAAGGATCATGATAGACACAGACAAATACCAACAGGAAGAGGAAAATGGAAAATGTAGGCTACATGACCGAGGTTCTACTGACAAGAACCAAGTAAATTATTATCCCAGCGAGTTAGTCAGATGAGGCAAGCAACCCAGATGCATAAAGGGTGGATTGCTCAGTTCACTTCAGAATGGCCGGCTGGGTTCACTTCTTGTGCACCCTGCAGTCTGGGGAGTTTGGCTGCAAGGGCGACAACGGCTGCATCGATGCATCCGGGCTCGTGTCCTTCAGGCTCGACGACTTGCCCTTCTACTACAGCACCAAGAATGACATTGTTAATGTAGTCAAGGTAGCCAGACAGTAGGGTAATTCAGGTTTCGACTAACAGTTGTACTGCATGTGCTGTGTGTGTACTAATAAAATTATAGTTGGGTTGGTTGGTGCTTTTACCTTGGAGGAATTGCTAGCAGGGTGCTTCCTTTCGGACCAATGTTTCTGCCCCAGCATGTAAAGGTCCAGAAATTGGTGGATACATATTGTGCCCCCTACACCAAAATAAACATCAGTTGTGCGATTCAAAGAAATGTCAATATAACAGCGTCTAGCATCATTTAGAGAGTTGAGTAAATATTGTGACCTCGCTACATTTAATGCAAAATTATGCAATGTTCACTGCTACAGTACAGATACATGATACTACTAGCCACAAGGTAGTTAGGTAAAACAACGGTATACAAGAAGTTCAAGCGGTGAAACTTGAATAATGCTGCTTGAGAACAGTAGTAAGAAAACGCAACTTAGATACATTGACTTAAGAATAACCAGATAAATGGCTCAAATCTGACAAATCCAGATACCATCCCCATAATGTAAGTGCGGACTAGCATCATGAAACAACCAGAGATTATACATGATAGTGGATGCTGCACAGAATGTAACCCATCATGCAAAATGATGGGAGAAAAGTTGGTGTCTAAGAACAGAATGTAAGCACACTCCCAAGGCTAGACTTCTACAGGATAGTGGATGCTGCACACCAGCTCACTACAAAGGAAGTATAAATAGTTATGAACTCAGTCAGTCAGTAGAGTGCAGTTTGCACTTCATTAGCAATTTGGCAATTTGACGCATCCATCCATGTTACTTAGAGACATAAGTTTCAATGTTTGTGGGAAATTCAGACAGCAACCAAATAAAATGTCCATCAAGTGGAGTGGGGTTCCCATCACCTCGGCAGCAACGACACACAGACAGATAGACATTGGAATGAAGAGAGGAAGGGAGCGACGCTGAATCCATACCATATGGTCCATGAAATAGTCGCCGGCGACGAGGGAGAAGTGCCTCAGGCGGTTGCCGGCGTGGCTCCAGTAGCAGTGCAGCCTCCACCACTCGCATTCCTCGCAGCCGTCCGCCCTGCACTCGCAGCCCTCAGCGTCGCAGTCCTCGCCGCAGCCTGACAGCTGATCCGGGCCGCGTTGGGGTACAGTGGGGTCGACGTTGCCTGGATGGACGCGTCAGCCGTCCGCGTTCGTCCCCGCGCCCTTGGGCGGGTCCGATCTCGCTGGGACCTCTTCAACCACCACCTTCTCCTCTGCCGCTGGCCAGATCCAAACGATGCGGCTGCAAGGAGGTGGCTGGGCTCACGGCCAACCACATCTCCATGGCGTCGGTGCAGGGGAGGAAGAGGCCATCCCGCCCACGGCATCCTGGATCTGGGAGGGAGAGAACACGAGGTGAGGAAGTGAGGGAGGGATGTGAGGAGGAGGAGATGGAGTGGAGGGACACACCTGAGTCGCCGGGGTGGGGGTGGTGGGCGGCGGCGACGGCGTCGTGGGATGGGCGAGAATCGGGGAGGGAATGGAAGAGACAGAGAGCTGCACGGGCTCGATGCGGTCGAAGGGCGGCAAGAAGAACTCGGCGAGCAGCGGGTTGCTGCTGCTGTCGGCATCCGCCATGGCGTCGGGGCCAGCGGTGGATTAGGCGGAGCGGGCGAGGGTGGCGGAAGCGGGGTGGTCGAGGCTGGGGGAGGAAGGGGCGGCGACGGCGGGGGTGGCGGAATGGGTGCCAGCGCGTTGGATCCGTGAGGGTGGGGGTCTCCGATCGGTGAGAGTGTGTGGGGAACGACGGAGGAGTGGGGTGGGGGCGGCGGCGCGTCGAGATCCAGAGGGAGGGAGTGGGGTTGGGGGCGGCGGCGGTGGATCCAGAAGGAGGAGTTGTGTGCGGCGGTGGATCCAGAAGGAGGAGTTGTGTGCGGCGGTGGATCCAGAGGGAGGGAGAGCGCTAGGGTTCACTGCACAAGGAGAGAGAGGAGTGGTGTGCGGTGGGTTTTTTTAGGGGTAGCTCATGGTGGGTGGGTGAGACCATGAGAGGTGAAGTGAGGGCCGTTGGATCCAGGAGGATCCGACGGTGGTTTATCCATAATCCGTGTGAGAGGCCCCTCGACCAATCAGAACGCAGTATATAAGTATGATATTTTGACCATTTAAATTGGTCGTAATTGACTAAAAGTAAGGTGTTAAATCATGCTAGCTATTTTATTATGACCTGAAAATTTGAAAAAAAACTTCTCATTGTGTTAGCAAATTTGACTATAGTTTTCCAGAATAATCATAAATTGAAATAAGACAAATATTTTTTTAAAGAGTTACGAGAAATGAGTTCTTTTAAATTATTTTTTCATTTTTCGGGTGCCTAAAAGGAGTTTTTTTGCGAAGGACCTCCCAAATAATTGTTGCAAAATTGAACCAAATCATTTTTCTAAAATACTAGACCATATTTAATGCACAATTGACCAAATGGTTGGGTATAAAAAGTTTTGATCCACCTCTCGTGAAAAAGATAAATTTCCGCCGATTCAGCTGGAAGCGGGTCAAATTTGAACTGTAGCTGCCTCATAGTTTGCTATTTATTTTTTCCAAAATCATTTATAGGTACATAAGTATCTATTTTATCAGAGAAACACCAAAAAAATTCCAAGAATCAACCACTAGCTAGGAACGGTCATTCCCGCCGTTTTGACCGCATTTTGAAACGGCCATAAAAAAATCAAAAAAAATCAAAAAAATTGTGCAAATGATCTCATATTGTGCAAAAGGGTGCATCTTGGAATGGCAAACGATGTTGCCTAAGGAAGTTTTCATTTTCTGTGCACGGAAAATCCATTTTCCGAGTGCCCCAAATGAGGTTTTTTTGTGAAGGACCTACCAAATAATTCTTGCAAAATTGGACCAAATCACTTTTCTATAATACTAGGCCATATTTAATGCACAATTGACCAAATGTTTGGGTGTAAAAAGTTTTGATCCACCTCTGGTGAAAAAAACAAATTTCCGCTGATTCAGTTGGAAGCGGGTCAAATTTGAACTGTAGCTGCCTCATAGTTTGCTCTTTATTTTTTCAAAAAATCATTTCTCGGTACATAAGTATCTATTTAATTAGATAAACATCAAAAGTTTTCCAAGATTCAACCACTAGCTAGGAACGGTCAAGCCTGCCGTTTTGACCGCATTTTGAAACAGGCATAAAAAATTCAAAAAAATCAGAAAATTGGGAAACCTTCGCATTGTGTCATCATATGTGGCCAAGTTCCCAGGAAAAATAACAAACTTGTAATACGGCAATTATTATAAAAAAGTGTTCTCAGAAATGAGCTATCACGTGTGGAGATCAACGGCTTTCAAGCCAAATGATCAATCTTACCGCCACATTCATGGCATAGTTTGTTCAAATGATCTCATATTGTGTACAAGGGTGCATATTGGAATGGGAAACAATGTTGCCTAAGGAAGTTTTCATTTTCTTTGGACGAAAAAACCATTTTCCATTTTCCAAGTGCCCGAAAGGAGGTTTTTTTGTGAAGGACCTCCCAAATAATTGTTGCAAAATTGGACAAAATCAATTTTATAAAATACTAGGCCATATTTACCGCATAATTGACCAAATGTTTGGGTGTAAAAAGTTTTGATCCACCTCTGGTGAAAAAGACAAATTTCCGCCGATTCAGCTGGAAGCGGCTCAAATTTGAATTGCAGCTGCCTCATAGTTTGCTCTTTATTTTTTTAAAAAATCATTTCTAGGTACATAAGTATCTATTTAATTAGATAAACATCAAAAGTTTTCCAAGATTCAACCACTAGCT
Source organism: Triticum urartu (assembly GCF_003073215.2). NCBI lineage: Eukaryota > Viridiplantae > Streptophyta > Magnoliopsida > Poales > Poaceae > Triticum > Triticum urartu. Next base: position 183,549,728 of record NC_053022.1, on the reverse strand, counting down.
AGGAACGGTCAAGCCTTCCGTTTTGACCGCATTTTGAAACATGCATAAAAAATTCAAAAAAAATCAATAAATTGGGAAACCTTCGCATTGTGTCATCATATGTGGCCAAGTTCCCAGGAAAAATAACAAACTTGTAATATAGCAATTATTATAACAAAGTGTTCTCAGAAACAAGCTATCACCTGTGGAGATCAATGGCTTTCAAGCCAAATGATCAACCTTATGGCCACATTCATGGCATAGTTTGTTCAAATGATCTCATATTGTGCACAAGGGTGCATATTGGAATGGGAAACAATGTTGCCTAAGGAAGTTTTCATTTTGTTTGGACGAAAAAACCATTTTCCATTTTTCGAGTGCCCGAAAGGAGGTTTTTTTGTGAAGGAGCTCCCAAATAATTGTTGCAAAATTGGACCAAATCAATTTTATAAAATACTAGGCCATATTTACTGCACAATTGACCAAATGTTTGGGTGTAAAAAGTTTTGATCCACCTCTGGTGAAAAAGACAAATTTCCGCCGATTCAGCTGGAAGCGGGTCAAATTTGAACTACAGCTGCCTCATAGTTTGCTCTTTATTTTTTCAAAAAATCATTTCTAGGTACATAAGTATCTATTTAATTAGAGAAACATCAAATGTTTTCCAAGATTCAACCACTAGCTAGGAATGGTCAAGCCTGCCGTTATGACCTCATTTTGAAAAAGGCATTAAAAATTCAAAAAAAATCAAAAAATTGGGAAACCTTCGCATTGTGTCATCATATGTGGCCAAGTTCCCAGGAAAAATAACAAACTTGTAATACGGCAATTATTATAAAAAAGTGTTCTCAGAAACGACCTATCACGTGTGGAGATCAATGGCTTTCAAGCCAAATGATCAATCTTATGGCCACATTCATGGCATAGTTTGTTCAAATGATCTCATATTGTGCACAAGGGTGCATATTGGAATGGCAAACAATGTTGCCTAAGGAAGTTTCCATTTTCTTTGGACGAAAAAACCATTTTCCATTTTTTAGTGCCCGAAAGGAGGTTCTTTTGTGAAGGACCTTCCAAATAATTGTTGCAAAATTGGACCAAATCATTTTTATAAAATACTAGGACATTTAATGCACAATTGACAAAATGGTTGGGTGTAAATTTTTTTGATCCACGTCTCGTGAAAAAGACAAATCATTAGCAGCCAAGTGTTTGATTAGCGGTACAGGAAATGTACATGGCTAATGGGCGTGAGTTTTGGCTGAGGATGATCAGTTACTAAGAAGACCGTCTTCACAAATTTTTAGCTTAAAAGGAGGAGCCTAGGTGGTACTTGCTTTGCAAACTACCACACTGGACATAACTACGAATGTTGAAGCTCGACTCAAAATAATGAATGGATTGAGCTGGCATTTGGTGGAGGATGGTTATTTGGGCATAGGAAAGCACTATAGAAAATGGATACTATTTGGACATGCCAAAGTGGTACTTCCTTCACAAACTGTTGTTTTAAACAAAATAAGAAAATGAATATTTTTGAATTATTTTTGAACTAGGCAAGGAAGGTTTTTACATATTTGACGAAGATATGACCCAAAGAATTTATGAGATTTTTTTGGGAATGAAAGAAATATAGGTTGTTTCACAACCTAGGGCAAAAACTGCCACATGGACATGACACATAGGCAAAACTGATGAGATGGCGCCTAGTCATCGCAACCCACGACAATTTACAAGGCTATGACCATCTATATTGGTCGTTAACAACTAGAAATAAGGCAGCGGACTAGCTCTGTTTGCTTTATGACCATTTCGTGTAAGGAAATTACGACCTTTCTGACCAAAATGGTCGCAATGGTTTAGGGTTTGGAGCCCCCCGAACAGCTTTTGACCAATTGGTCTAAAATGGTCATAAATTTATGACCAATTCTTCGAGGGTCACTGACAGAAGGTCATAAGTTGACATATTTCTTTTAGTGCCGCATAGCATACCATGTTTGCATCATGTTGTTCGAGCATTTGCACGTGGTTGATTGTGTTCCTTTTGCTTGTTTGTCTTGTTTGGGTAGAGCCGGGAGACGAGTTCACTAAAGAGGAGCCCGTTGAGTTTGCTTTCGAGGATCCTGTCAACTCTGACAACTTTGCAGGCAAGAAGATCACACCCTCGAAATCACTTCTATCTTTGATTTGCTAGATGCTCGCTCTTTTGCTATGCCTATGCTACGATGCCTACCACTTCCTTATCATGCCTCCCAAATTGCCATGTCAAACCTCTAACCCACCATGTCCTAGCAAACCGTTTATTGGCTATGTTACCGCTTTGCTCAGCCCCTCTTATAGTGTTGCTAGTTGCAGGTGAAGATTGGAGATCATTCCTTGTTGGAACATTATTTTCTTGTTGGGATATCACTATATTATCTTGTTATCTTAATGCATCTATATACTTGGTAAAGGGTGGAAGGCTCGGCCTTTTGCCTAGTGTTTTGTTCCACTCTTTCCGCCCTAGTTTCCGTCATATCGGTGTTATGTTCCCGAATTTTGTGTTCCTTACGCGGTTGGGTGATAATGGGAACCCGTTGACAGTTCGCCTTGAATAAAACTCTTCCAGCAATGCCCAACCTTGGTTTTACCATTTGCCACCTAGCCTCTTTTTCCCTTGGGTTTCCGGAGCCCAAGGGTCATCTTATTTAAACCCCCCGGGCCAGTGCTCCTCTAAGTGTTGGTCCAAACTAGAGCCCCTTGCAGCGCCACCTCGGGGAAACTCGAGGGCTAGTTTTAGTTGTACAGATTGCTTATCCGAGTGTGCCCTAAGAATGAGATATGTGCAGCTACTATCGAGATTTGTCGGCACATTCGGGCGGTGTTGCTGGATTTGTTTTAACTTGTCGAAGTTGTCTTGTAGAACTGGGATACCGAGTCTGACCGGAATGTCTCGGGAGAAGGTATATCCTTCGTTGACCGTGAGAGATTGTCATGGGCTAAGTTGGGACTCCCCTGCAGGGATTTGAACTTTCGAAAGCCGTGCCCGCGGTTATGGGCAGATGGGAATTTGTTAATGTCCGGTTGTAGACAACTTGAACCTTAACTTAATTAAAATGAATCTACTATGTGTGTTACCGTGATGGTCTCTTCTCGGCGGAGTCTGGGTAGTGAACACGGTGTTGGAGTAATGTTTGCCGTAGGTTGTTCTCTAGTTCTTCGTTCGTGCTTTGCCTTCTCTTCTCTCTCTCTTTTGCGAACAGGTTAGCCACCGTACATGCTAGTCGCTTGCTGCAGCTCCACTTATTACCTTGCCTTACCTATAAGCTTAAATAGTCTTGATCGCGAGGGTGCAAGATTGCTAAGTCCCGTGGCTCATAGATTACTTCCAAACCAGATGCAGGGCCCGATGACTCCGTTCCAGATGATGCGCTTGAGCTCAAGTGGGAGGTTGACGAAGACTCACGTCGTTACTATGTGTCTTTCCCTGATGATCAGTAGTGGTGCCCAGTTGGGGCGATTGGGACCATGTCGCTTGTTGGGGTTGATCTTTTATTTTGGTACTGTAGTCGGACCATCATTGTAGTGGTTGATGCAATGCTATTTATGTACTTTGTGTGACGTGGCGAGTGTAAGCCAACTATGTACCTTTCCCATTATTATGTATTACATGGGATGTTGTGAAGATTACCTTACTTGCGACATTGCTTTCAATGCGGTTATGCCTCTAAGTCATGCTTCGACACATAGGAGATATAGCCGCATCGAGGGCGTTACACACTAGTTGATGAAACATACACTAATAAATAGAAGAAAATATTGCGATAGTATCATAGTATGCCATGTTGCGAGGGCGAGATGGGCCCTGCGACGCCTCATACTGGAAAGCGACCCAAGTCTCCCCGATACACCTTCTGCTAGTGATGAACGTCAGTGTACAGCGGTAGTACAAGGAGGGGCCTTGAGACATTCCAATCTCTATTTTTGTGCGGATCAACTAAAATTAAGCACCCCAGTTTGCAGAAACGCTTAAACATTAACAATGGGACTAGTTGATGAAACATATACTAACAAAGAGAAGCACTTTCTTTATCTACATTGGAAATGAAATGATAGAGAGGGCACTCGCTCTATTTTAACTGTATTATTACTTCATTTCATCAGTGGCACTAGGGTCGAGCAGGTGGCAAACGAGGTGTACCGTGCGTCGCAAGGATGGAGGCCGGGGGTGCTTAGACTGGGATGTTGAAGCTGGCTCTTTTAGTCCCTATCTTCCCCTCTGATGTTTCTGTGGTAGCATTTGGGTTGTAATTCAAACTTGGTCGAGCTGGTGCTGTGTCCCCCTACCTGCCTAGCTTATGTGGCGAACTTGTCTCCTGCTAGTACTCAGTACGTTCTAGTAGTAGTTGCATAACTGCCCGTTTACACTCAGATGTTGTCGGATAATGGTTCTCTATGGTTGGATTTCTTTAATGAAATTGGAGGAGACCCCCTCTTTCGATATATATAAAAAAACTAGTGCCACAAGTGGTGCCAAAACATTGCCTCAAATTAATAGTGCCACTAGATTAAGGTGAAAAATAATAACATTACGGCTTTATCATGGCAGTGCCAAAACAATAGCACAAGAGCAAACTCAACATGCAGGATCTTTGGCAAACGGTCGGACCAAAAAGGAACATACCTCGTGATGGGAACCATGTCTATAGTCAATGCCATCGTAGAAGGGATGACACCAGTCACCAACATGGATGATTCAATTCTTGGGACCTTTTGGTGCAGTTCACCTATAATGAAGCAATGCCCCATGAGCTAGCAGCTTCTTCATTTTTTCAAGAAAAGGGCTCAAGCCCTGGTTCCATTTCCATCAGAAAACGAAACCCACAAAGCTTCTTCTACATTAGTTGCAATAAAATTGAGCAACATCAAGGTTGGTTGTGAAGCTCCTGGAATGTTCAACTATAATTTGGATATCATTTGTCCTGTTCAACTAAGATCAAGCGTGAAATGTATGTCTCGGTTTGCACAAAAAAGGTGGAAAGGAGGATGACCAACATACATCAAATGAAAAGAAGCATGTTCCTTATCTGAATGGCAATCCTACAAGGATAGTAGCAATTTCTAAAGTAGCAACATTGCTAGATATTAGTGTGTGCATTAGGATTAACTATGACAACCAATAAATACGACCTTACTTTTAGAAGTGCGACTGCTACATTTTACAACTGGCATTACATAAGAGTGGCTCGGGGCTACAAACATTAGAACATGATATCTGGGTTGGTCCCATTTTTGTACGGTATAGCCACCTTATACCGTGTGAGTCTAGCAAATCTAGTGCTGGACTTACTCTGTTGACTTCTCCCCCAGTCCCCACTTTCTTTCCTTTTTCAACCAATAGATTGGGTTTATATTGAGTTTGTACTGCGTTTCCCTTTATTTCCCTATTAGACCTAGAGACCAGTTGGATAGCCAGTCTCTGCTACTTTTCACCCCCATTATTTCCTCTTTCGACCAAGTCCTAGATTCAGGTAACAAATCTTCCCCCACCCCCACCCCCATCCCCTTTCTTCCTTGTTTGAACCAAGTAGTACTAGATTTGAGTGATGAACTAGTTTTACCTCTTAATAATAAAAAATTAGGTGGCTTTCGAACAGCCGATCGATCCTATCTATGAGGGGCCCTGGAAAATAGTAAAAGATACAAACGCAGCAACGTCAGGAGCTCGGGAAGTAGAGAAAGGCCGGTTTCGAAGGAAGTTATACCTGTGGGTCACCGGCATGTCGCTAGGTGGGCGGCGGGAGGCCGGATCTGCCCACACTATGGCAGCGAGGAAGAAGGGGTCGGAGGCCCTCCCTAGCCAGTGGTGCTAGGGAGAGAACGACAAGGCACACTGATCGGGATGCGCTGGCAGCGGGTAAGAGCCGTCGCCGAGGACGACCGCGTGAACGTTGCACCTTCTCACCTTTCCCAACGGAGAGGATACAACTGGATCTATGACCAGCGGTGAGTAGAGAGAGAGTGTGTGTGTGGCCACCCTTGTCGTGTTTAGATCTGGAGAGGACGAGACAGTGTGAAGAGAGCAACACTAGCAAGCAAGCGCGGAGGCTCCTGTCTATATAGTGGAGTACTGTCTACCGGAGCCGACTTGACCGCGTCAATGACTGTCTTCATGCACTTGCCCCGGAGGCGCAGTTGTCCTCATTTTGATCTGAAGCACCGAATTATAACATGACAAGAAACCATAACCTCACTGCCCAAAGGAGACAACATGAATCCCGACTGACAAACTAGACGAGGATCAAAGCTCAAATTAAAGATAAACTCGTAGAAAAGGGGTCCATCGATAGATGCCCTAATTAACATAGCCGGCTTGACATAGATGGCAGCCGAGTAGTCTTCGTGCATGTGGCCCCCATGACTAGCACCTTGGAGGAACTAAGTTGTCGCTGTTTAACCCTCGCAGTGATCCGAAGCACGTGACACCTAATTTTGCTAGATGACAAGAAACCTTTTTTTAGATTTCTCATCGGAACTACAGCCCTGTACAACACAGCCTGTACGATATGTAGACAATAGCCAATCCAGGCGTGTCTGCTGGAATCTGGTCACATGCATGGACGAACTGATATTCCGTGTCATGCAGGGATCATCCAGGCACCAACGTCTGTACAACACTTCTCTAGTACTATCGCTCGTCTCTCTCTTCTATTAACTCACCCGACTTGTGGGGCCAGGGAGTGTGCCTATGGTCGGTTCTCAATTGGGGTCCCACATGTGTGTGCAAACGCAATATGAAGCGCGTTCCATTCAGAAAGCAGCGTGCCAGACCGACCGTCTAGGGTGCGACGCGAACGCGAAGGGCGTGATGTATACTGTACTCCGTAAATGTGTACCGCCATTTTCTTGAGGCTTTGCTCCATGGTGCAATCCATGGATACAAAATTAGTATAATGTACTATTTAAAAGTCGAGGGCGGGGCTTTTTCCGCGTGGTAGGTGGCGCAGTTCCGCCTAGTCGGTTTGACAGAGACCCGAGAAGATGAGGGAGTAGGCTGCTGCAAACGTAGGGCTGTGTGATTTGACAGCGAGATACAACTGGACAGGTGGGGCCCGGTGATTTGACTTGCCATTATCAATTTAACTGCGGCGCTACGACCGACGTGAGTCTCCCAATTCCTGACCACCTCCATACAGGTGCCTCTTCCGATGCTCCACCATGTAGAGGCTGGCTCTTGCTTGAGGGTCCACTCCTCCACACTTTCCTTGCCTCTTTCCCCCACATATGCAAAAATGTGATGTAAAGCGGTCTTATAGCCCACTATTGTACTTGATCCTACAACTGCTAAGCCCGCCACATAGGCATAAAGTCTGATGTGGAAAGTTAATTAAGAAGAGAGAGACTAGTTTGCTGACCCTAGGAAGAAACGGTGCTAAGCACGTGTACCTAGATGAAGCAAACTTAGCAACAAAAAACTAAGCACCTATGCATTGGGGACTTGAGTTGCTAAGCCATTTAATGCCCATAGGACCTCATCTAAGCACCATTTCATTGGAAGAGGTCACTCCTTGGCAAATGCAAAAAATACTACGAAGGAAGAGATAGAGAGAAGTAAACAAAAAATACTCTTATAGCCATCCTTATAGCTAACCTTGTTGTAGTATGAGTGACTAAGTAATGACTATGTATGACATGCCAACATCAGATAGCCTAACACACTGTGTTAAATCTCCAAGGGCGGGACCGCGCGAGCGAGGCGACGGTCGTGGTAGGCGTGACCATGATACGGGCTGCTGGCAGCCCTTGGATCTGAGATCGAACAGTCGCATGCTAAGTTGCTGAAAATTTGCAGAATAACCCTCCAAGATAGGATATTCACCCATAGGTCTAGAATCACGCCATGCAACCGTCCGATCTCAGATCCAAGGTCACTCGGAAGCTTTGTATCACCTGTAATTTCCCGACGCTTGAGATGACATCGAAATCGATTTAATTGGGCGTCAAGTAGACATGACATGTAATTGGGCCCCCATAGTACGGTGCATGAATCCATTTATCCACCAGGCAAGCCACTATCCCGCCGTTCGCACACCCCACTCAGCATTTTTACAAAAACCGTTGGCAGTTCTCGCTCGTACTCGTCCCCGGACGTCCTTTAACATTACGGCAGTTTGCTCCTAGTCGCCTCGTCCTTTCACATTATGGAAGTTCCACTAATCCTAACTGAAGGAGTCCTGGATTAGGGGGTCTCCGGATAGCCGGACTATATCCTTTGGTCGGACTGTTGGACTATGAAGATACGAGATTGAAGACTTTGTCCTGTGTTCGGATGGGACTCTACTTGGCGTGGAAGGCAAGCTAGGCAATACGGATATGTATATCTCCTCCTTTGTAACCGACCTTGTGTAACCCTAGCCCCCTCTAGTGTCTATATAAACCGGAGGGTTTTAGTCCGTAGGACAACATACAATCATACCATAGGCTAGCTTCCAGGGTTTAGCCTCTCCGATCTTGTGGTAGATCAACTCTTGTACCACTCATATTATCAAGAATAATCAAGCAGGACGTAGGGTTTTACCTCCATCAAGAGGGCCCGAACCTGGGTAAAACATCGTGTCCCCTGCCTCCTGTTACCATCCGCCTTAGACACACAGTTCGGGACCCCCTACCCGAGATCCGCCGGTTTTGACACCGACATTGGTGCTATCATTGAGAGTTCCTCTGTGTCGTCATCGTTAGGCTTGATGGTCCCTCAATCATCGATAGCGATGCAGTCCAGGGTGAGACTTTTCTTCCCGGACAGATCTTTGTATTCGGCGGCTCCGCACTGCGGGCCAACTCACTTGGCCATCTGGAGCAGATCGAGAGTTACGCCCCTCGCCACCATGTCAGGTTTGGAAGCTTAAACTACACGACTGATATCCGCGGAGACTTGATCTTTGACGGATTCGAGCCCCTGCCTAGTGTGCTACACAGTCACGATGAGCATGATTTAGCTCTGCCATCGGATAGTGTTCAGGAGATCGCGCCGGCAACCGCTTCGACCCTCAATTCGGAGCCAGCTGCACCATCCATGGACGGGTGAATAGACCCCCGCCACGGAGGCCGTATCCTCAGCGGCGATCGAGCCGATATCGACCTTACCCTTCACGAGAGCCGTGATGCCAACTGTGATCCTTCCCCGGCCACGGACTCCGAACCGCCTGCGCCCGTGCCTATCGAATCCGAGGGCGCCGATCATGGAGTTTACCTCCGCGGATATCTTTCAGCACTCGCCCTTCGGCGACATACTGAACTCATTAAGGTCTCTCTCCTTGTCAGGAGAGTCCTGGCCGAACTATGTCCGACAGGATTGGGATGCGGATGACGAAGAAATTCGCCCACCCACCACCCACTTAGTAGCCACTGTCGACGATTTGACCGACATGCTCGACTTCGACTCCGAAGACATCGACGGTATGGACGACGATGCAGGGCGAACAAGAACCACTGCCCACAGGGCACTGGACAGCCACCTCGTCATATGACATATATATGGTGGACACACCCAAAGAAGGCAATGGCGACGGGACAAGCGGAGGATGACCCCTCCAAGAAGCAACCCAAGCGCCGACGTCAGCGGCGCCGCTCTAAGTCTCGCCAAAGCAAAAGCGGTGACACCGCACAGGAGATAATAGCACTCCGGACAGTGCCGAAGATGACAACAATCCCCTCCAGCAAGATTTAGGCAGGAGGATGGAGAAGCCAGCCCTCCCGAGAGAGCGGCAGATGGAGAGGCGGAGGATGATAATTACATGCCTCCCTCCGAAGACGAGGCAAGCCTCGACGATGACGAATTCGTCGTGCCTGAGGATCCCGTCGAACAAGAGCGCTTCAAGCGCCGGCTTATAGCCACGACAAATAGCCTTAAGAAAAAGCAACAGCAGCTTCAAGCTGATCAAGATTTGCTAGCTGACAGATGGACTGAAGTCCTTGCGGCCGAGGAATATAAACTCGAACGCCCCTCCAAGAGTTACCCAAAGCGCAGGTTGCTACCCCGACTGGAGGAGGAAGCACCAAAACCTACATCTCCAGCGTATGACGCGGCTGATCGGCCACCTCGTGGCCGCGACAAGAGGCATTTCAGCCAAAAGCTCAGCCCGCACCCGACGCCACTCAAATAAAAATGTCAAGGCATGGGGAAATACGTCAGACCTGCGAGACGTATTGGAGGATGTCACATCCCTAGTTCTGGTATGACCTAGGCTAGCCTTCTTGTGAGCATCATGTTTAAATTTCATTTAAATTTGAAATGGGGATTTGTGAAACCCTCAGAAATCATTTCTGGAAATAACCCAGATAAAAATTGCTCCAAAAAGGTCCAAGAAAATGTTCATGTTGCTCTCTGAAAATATTGGTCAGAGGTAAAATTCAAACAAATATTTTCAGGAGCTCATAAATATTTATTTTGGCCATTTGGAATTAATGCAATACTTATTTGCATTGGATATATATATATATGTTATATTTATTTATATATGTCCAATAATTCTGATTTTTATGTGAGGGGCTCTGGAATATTTCAACTAGCTCCTACAATAAATTTCAGAAGAAAATAAATTGATTTATTTTTACTAAATCAGAAAAGAAATTACAGAAATAGAAAAGAAAAAAAAAGGAAAAAGCTTACATGTGCTTCCCACTATCTCTCCGTCAAGCACGCGCCTCGGGAGGCCTTAGAGCGCCTCCATCAACTCTCTTCATCCCTGGCCACCAGAGATCGTTTCCCGCCGCCCTGCCCGTCTCCAGTGGTCCTGACTGCCGTCGGTGAAGCCATCGAGAACTGATTACTCCCCTTGTTCCCTCATTCCCCGCACGTCCTCAAGCCTAGCGCTAGCGCCGCCGAGGCTCGCCGCCGCACAGCCATGTCGCCGCCGTTTCAGGCGCTGTAGCTCGCGGGCGAGCACATCAACGCGCTCAGGTCCCTCCACGAACCCGTAGCCACCAACGGCTTCCCCTCCCGAGCCCCGTAGCACTGAACCCGCGCGTGTCCGAACTCCGCGCCGCGGATGACCTCGCCGCGGTCGTCTCCGGCCACCCCAGCTTCCGCCGTCCGCTCCATCAGCTGCGCGAGCAAGCAGCTCTTCGTAGAGCCTCCCCACGCCCAAAACCATCGCCTGTAGGGCGATTTCTGAAGCCCTCCCGTCTCTGTCGTCGCCGGCGACGAGCGGGACCAGGTCCGGCGGGTTGACCCCGCTGACCGAGTTTGACCTTCCCCCTTGTGTCACTGACGCGTGGGCCACCCCCCTGACACTTTTAGTTAGTATTAGTTTACACTAATTAACCTAGGTTAGTTAGCTAGTTAGTCGCTGACTAGTGGGCCCGGCCCACAAACAGTTTAGTTAGAATTAACTTAAGCTAATTAACTTGGTTAATTAGTTGTGCCACTGACCAGTGGGACCCACTAGTCAGGTTTGACCTGGAGACCCCGCTGACCTGCTGACGCAGGCATGACGCAGTGCTGACGCATTATTCATTTTCTGGATTTAAATAAAGAAAATCCAGAAAATGATATAAACTTCTAAAATTCATAGAAATTCAACCGTAGCTCAGATTGAAATAATTTATATATGAAAAATTATCAGAAAAATTCAATCTATCCATCTGTACCAGTTTCATGCATGACAAACCAACTTATACCACTGTATATGAAAACACATAAATGGCATTTATAAAGATTAACTTGGAGTTGCATTTGAATTCTTGGTTCAAATGGACTTCATCCAAATGAATGCTAGCTGCATTAGCTCAAACAACATCACATATTCATGCCATGTATCATGCATCATATTGTTGCATATGCTTGTGTATTGATTGCCGACACCGTTCCTTCTCGATAGGTCCTGCTCCGGAGAGTGTTCCAGAGTACCTGTCTGAGGAGCAGTGCCCCCCTGTTGATCTACCAGGCAAGCAAACCCCCTTGTTCATTCGATACAATCCTACTCTCTCGCTCCTGCTCTCATTTATTGCATTAGGACAACAACGATTCAACTGCTACTTTATGCTGCGGTAGTTGAACCCATTCCTCTGCATGACCTGTCATTGCCACAGTAAATAGTTAAAACCCACTAGCATGTGTAGGAGTTGATTGAGCCATGTTGTGTTCTACCATGCCATGCCTGCTATTGCTTAGAGTTGTGTCAGGTCTGATTCATCGGGAATGAATTGGAGTGTATGATATGTTCTGGTGCTGAGAGTTAAGCGTGTGAACACGATTTGGTAAAGGTAGCGGTGAGAGGCCATGTAGGAGTACATGGTGGGTTGTCTCATTGGGACCGTCCTTAAGAACTGAGTTCTGTGTAAGTTGTCCAATGACTAGCTACTACCACACATTGGGCTCGGGAGCTCCAAGCTCTCTCGACTTATTAACCAACCTTGATCTCTGTCCAGGAGTTGCAAATAGTTTCTGGTGTTTGTAGGTAGTGCTATTTTTCTACCGAGTGGCACCCGGCAGGGTGGGACTTGGGACAGACTAGGCACGTGGCCCGGTGTACCGAGTGGCACCCGGATGGTGGGCTCGGGAACCCTGTACACATCGTTTGGGGCCGTGAGCGAAACCCCGGCCGGATCTCCTTGCGGATGGAACCCGAATAGGCGATAAACCTGGACTAGAGTCTTGTGTGGTTAGTCAGGTCGTGGCCGACACCCTCGCCAGGCTTCCGCTTGAAGGTTGCCGAGATACATGACGTGTACATGGTGATAAGTGGTGAGAGCGTGTGTGAAGAAGTACACCCCTGCAGGGTTATCATGATCTATTCGAATAGCCGTGTCCTCGGTTATGGACTTCTTGGATGCTTACGTGGTACATAGACAACTTAAAGTGGATACTCTAAAATGCTCAAGACAAGTGTGAGTGCTATGGATGGCCTTCTCGTAGAGAGACGGGGATGAATCCATAGTAGTGTATTGATGTGGTGATTAGTGGACTCGTGTGCGCTGCCTCACCTCAAAGAAGTTTCTCGTTGTCGTAGAACAGGATAGCCACTGAGTCAAAGCTGGCTTGCTGCAACTAAACCCCACATTACCTTCTTGATACAAATGCATGTATGATAGGATCTGATGTAAGTCTTGCTGAGTACCTTTGTACTCACGTTTGATTTATTATGTTTCCAGGTAGACACTCTTCTCACTAGTAGTACCCAGCTTGACTTCCGCACAAGTACTTTACTCAGCCAATCTGAATATTGGAGGGCTTGCTAGATATAGGCTTCTCGCCCTTTTCCTTGTATCTATGATCAGACATTAGCTTCCATTGGTTCTCTGATACCAAAGCTGTCAGGACCCCGATTCCTAAGTCACATCGATCTAGCATGTAACACCTGATATCACTTTGCGGCCTCACGCACGGTATTCCCACGGGCGCCTTACCATGGCCCGGGACCGTTTGCGCCTTTTGGCTCACGTATATGATAGTGTCGCTAGCATCCATATGACAGAGAACCCGGGCCGACATGACTAGTCGTGAACCCAAAGTGGCACTAACTTACGGGGACATGCATACATGAAACAACATCGAGCATGTCGGTCAGCAGCGTGTGAATCCGGGCTGTAGCAACTGGGCTAACAGGACTCCGGGAACCGGCTGTAGCAGGCTAGGCAGGACTCCGATGTCACCGCGTGACATTTCCCCGAAGGGACAGACACAGGAACGAAGTGAATCACATGCCGGCCAGTCTAAGTGTTCCGGAGCAGTAGTGCTGGGCTAGCAGGACTCCGGTAAACCGGGCTGTAGCGGACTACCATGGCTCGGGAAGCACTAGACTACATTTCCCCATAAGAGAGGCTACCAAGGATAGACAACTAGGTTGTCGGATCCCACACATAGCAATACACGTTACACGTATGCATAACATGCAAGTATGTGATGTACAACATGGCATCACAACATAACGCAAACTCATATAGATAAAGGCCCAGAAGAGCCACATAGCATTAAATACAACAGGGTCACATGACCCATCATTCAGAGCATACAAGCAACGGAGCATATGTAAATTCATTCTAATTGAATGATGGGGATAACTCAGAGACATTTTTCATCCATTGAAAGGCAGATTATCTCTAGTTGTCACATCCCTAGTTCTGGTATGACCTAGGCTAGCCTTCATGTGTGCATCATGTTTAAATTTCATTTAAATTTGAAATGGGGATTTGTGAAACCCTCAGAAATCATTTCTGGAAATGACCCAGATAAAAATTGCTCCAAAAGGGTCCAAGAAAATGTTCATGTTGCTCTCTGAAAATATTGGTCAGAGTAAAATTCTAACAAATATTTTCAGGAGCTCATAAATATTTATTTTGGCCACTTGATGAATTAATCCAGTAATTATTTGATTGGATATATATATCTATATATATAATATGTCCAAAAATTATGCATAGATCTTATCCCAGGAACCGCTCCAATCTCTAGGAGACCTTACAAGATGGCACCCTTAGAACTAGCTGAGCTTAAGAAACAACTCGATGAATCCTTGCAAAAGGGTTTCATCCGTCCTAGTTCTTCTCCCTGGGCTTGCCCCGTCCTCTTCGTCAAGAAGAAGGATGGTACGGACCGGATGGTTGTAGATTATCGTCCCGTTAATTTGGTCACGATAAAGAACAAGTATCTCCCCAGGATCAGACCTGTATGATCAGCTCGCTGGATCCTTCAGTTTTCCAAGATGGATTTGAGGTTAGGCTACCACCAAATCAAGATCAGAAATGGGGACATTCCTAAGACGGCTTTTGTCACTCGTTATCAGTACGAGTACACCGTCATGTCCTTTGGTCTAACCAATGCTCCAGCTACATTCTCTCGCTTGATGAACTCGATCTTCATGGAGTACTTAGATAAGTTCGTGGTTTACCTCGATGATATTCTTATTTACTCGAAGAACGAGGAAGAGCATGCCGAACATCTTAGACTTGTGTTAGAGAAACTCAGAGAGCACCGCCTTTATGCCAAGTTCTCCAAGTGCGAATTTTGGTTGCCAGAAGTGACCTATCCTAGGCCACGTGATATCTGGTAAGGGCATTGCTGTCAATCCCGAGAGAGTTCAGGCCGTTCTTGATTGGACTCCGCCTGAAACAGTTAAGCAAGTTAGGAGTTTCCTTGGTCTAGCCAGTTATTGTCGCCGCTTCGTTGAGAACTTCTCCAAAGTGGCCAAACCTCTCACGGAACTTCTCAAGAAAGATAAAAAGTTTGAGTGGTCCCCACAGTGTGAGCACAGTTTTCACTGACTTCTGCTCCCATACTTGTGCCACCGGATTTCACTAAAGACTTTGTTATCTACTGCGACGCCTCACGACAGGGACTAGGTTGCATTCTTATGCAAGATCGCCATGTGATTGCCTATGCATCTCGACAGTTGCATCCACATGAGGAGAATTATCCTACACATGATCTAGAGCTTGCAGCCGTAGTCTATGCACTTAAGACATTACCTTCTTGGTAAACGTTGCGAGATTTACACCGACCACCAGAGTCTCAAGTATATCTTCACCCAACCAGATTTGAACCTTAGGCAAAGACGTTGGTTGGAGTTGATCTCAGATTACGACTTAGGAATTACCTACACCCCAGGCAAGGGGAATGTCATGGCTGATGCGCTAAGTCGTAAGTCCTATTGCAACAATCTCATGTTGCAACAGGGCCAACCACTTCTCCATGAGGAATTATGTAAGCTTAACCTTCACATTGCTCCTCACGGATTCCTTTCTACCTTGGTGGCGAAACCTACCCTTGAGGATCAGATCATTACTGATCAGAAGTTTGATAGGGGTGTTATCCGCATCAAGAGAAACATTAAGAAGGGAGTTGGTGGATGTTTCTCTATGGATGATCGAGGTGTTGTTTTCTTTGAGAATCGCTTGGTGGTTCCCAAGAATCAACATCTGATTCCTTAAGGAGGCTCATGAATCTCCTCTCACGATTCATCCCGGTAGTACTAAGAATGTATCAGGACCTACGCCAGAGGTTCTGGTGGACTAGGATGAAGAGAGAAATTGAGTTCATTGCTAACTGTGACGTTTGTCGTCGCGTTAAGGAACATCAAAGGCCTGCTGGCACCCTTCAGCCTTTAGCTATTCCTGAGTGGAAATGGGATAAAGTTGGTATGGACTTCATCACCGGCTTTCCCAGGACCAAGAGAGGGAATAATGCTATCTTCGTAGTCATTGATCGTCTTTCCAAAGTGGCTCACTTCCTACCTGTTCGAGAGAGTATCACTGCTAGTCAGCTCGCTGACTTATATATTTCTCGAATAGTGTCACTTCATGGTGTTCCACTAGAGATCAATTCAGACCGTGGTAGTCTTTTCACTTCTCATTTCTGGGAGAGTTTCCAAACTGCCATGGGCACCCATCTTTCCTTCAGTACCGCTTTCCACCCTCAATCAAGTGGTCAGGTGGAAAGGGTCAACCAAATTCTCGAAGACATGCTTAGAGCTTGTGTTATCTCATTCGGTATGGATTGGGAGAAGTGTCTTCCCTTCGCCGAGTTTGCTTATAACAATAGCTACCAATCCAGCCTCAAGAAAGCTCCTTTTGAGGTTCTGTATGGACGAAGATGTCGAACACCTTTGAACTGGTCAGAAACCGGTGAAAGACAATTCTTTGGACCGGATATGATCCAGGAGGCAGAAGAGCAAGTTCGCAGTCATTCGTGAGAATTTGAAAACAAAAGCGCCAGTATGACCGCCAGTCGATCAAAGGTATGAAGACTAAAGTATACCGCTCGTCATAAGGAAGTGCCTTATAGAAGGGGTATGAGTCGTGAGAGCTAACTGTTTAAGCTGTTGTGTCTAACACACCTTTTGATAAAGGGTCACCGTATCGTATCACTTGATATGACTCTCGTCTAAATTGTCTGCCGCTTTCGCCATTTCTCGCTAACGAACGAGGAGCAGTTGCCTACGTTGGAACTATCCACACATATTTTCAAGTAGATAGATGCTATCCACGCAACTTCGAACTCAGCGTTGCTCTCGACATCCATCCGCAAGTGGATACCATTGAAAGCATCTTGATTCATTCCATCTAGATTATCACACGTCACTTATCGAGAGAGACCCTTATTGCATCCAAATGATTCAAGCGTAGCGTGTCAACTCACGATCCGTATTATACAAGCAAGTTTCTCACAATAGATCAGAAACTCACAATGCATTGCCGAGAGGAGATTACGTCACGAGCTCGGAGATTAGGAGTAAGCTCGTGCTTCGATACTTGAGTACATACCTTCCGCTAATCTTCAGCGCGCAAGAACTCCTCACTAATCCGGATCGACATTTACCTTGTTGATTGAAGGCGAGAGTATGTAACAATGCCCTAGTTCTAGAGTGATGACTAGCTGAGCCTCTGTTATCGCATCATGTAATTTAAAGTTCATGTAATCATCTCCTTATCATCGCGTAGTACGCTGAACATCAAATGAATAGATTCGTGGACTAGATAAACAGCGCCAATTAACTATTGGCTACAAAGAGAGATATACGCAAATGGATGCCCATGGTTACGATTGTTTTGCTAACTTGAATAAATACTGTCTCGAGCTAAATATTCAACAATTAGATTATCAAGGAGCGTCATAAAGGACCACTACCATTGTGCCATCCGATTGTGAAATCTAATCTAGATGATTAATTTGAATCGGATAGATATATAGTATCTTATACTTTAAAAATAATTAATATATGTAACAAATATATATACTGGTAATTTTCGTGAGGGGCATCCTGACGAATGATTTCAAATCATAGCGAGGTCCCTAAAATGGTAAGAAGAAAAATAAATTGAGTTCATTAGTGTTATTACTAAACCAAACAAATTGACAGAAATAGAAAAGAAAACAAAAAGGAAAAGCTTACCTTGGGCTTACCTGCAGCCTGGCGCTGTGCAGCCGGCCTGGCCCAGCGGCCCAGCAGGCCGGCCCAGCCGACTGGCACTGCCAGTCGTCCCCTTCCTCGCGTCAGGAGGACAGGGGCATGCGCTCGCCGCCGCGCGCATGGGCGCCACGCCACCAGCTTGCCTGACTGCCTCCCCCCCGCCAGCGCGACGCCGTGGTTGACCTCCGCTGCCGTCTGGATCGATCCCTCCCTCTCTTTCGCTCTCTCTCCCTCTCCCTCGCTTTCTCGCGCGAACAGCCGAGCACTGCCGTAGCCACCGTTCACCGTAGCCACAGCCGCAGCCTCCCCCTCGCCCCTCCCGTCGAGTCCACAAGCTCCGCCACATCCCGCCTACCTCTCCGTCAAGCACGCGCCCTTCAGGAGGCCTTGGATCCTCATCGCGTCATCTTCATCTCCGCCACCGAGATCGATTCGCCGCTCCATCTCATGCGTCCCCGAGCTTCACAGTCAAGTCGTCGAGACCGCTGTGAGCTCTCTCACGTCTTCCCCTCCTCCCTCCGATTCGTGCGAGCCGCTGCTACCCATCACGCAACCGCGAGCGCCTCGGCCGCCATTCCACGGTGGCAGGGCACGTAGCTAGCACCCGATGTTCTAACACGTGCTAACGTCCCCACAAGACGTAGCACCATGCTGCCCCCCCGAGTTCTTACACTGAACCCGCGGCGCTTTTTCGAACACGGCGCCGCCGTGAGCACCCATCACCACAGCGGTCAGTCCTCCGGCCACCCCCAGTCCAGCCCGTGCTCCAATGCAGCTTGCGCGCGAAGTGCAGCTCTTCGTAGAGCCATCCGCAACGCAATACAATCGCTCCGTGCGACGATTTCTCGGAAGACCCCTTCCGCGTCGTCTGACCCCGCCAGGCGGACGGCCCGAGTGTCAACTCCATCTGGGAGTTCGACCCATTTGACCGAGGTTAATGACCTTCCCCGTTATGTCAACTCGACATTTTGGTGCGCGGCCCGCTTGGAACAAATTTTATTAGGTATATTAGATTTTAACACATAATCTAGGTTAGTTACCCTAGTTACGCCTCACAGTACCCCATCTTAGTGATAGCTGGATCTGTGACCCACAAACGTCAGTTAAATATAACTGCATAAGGCTAATTATGACTTGGTATAATTAGTTGTAGACCACTGACAAGTGGGACACCAACTGGTCCAAACGTTTGACATGTGACGACCCGCTGACCTGTACTGCTGATATGCACGCAGTAGCTAGACACAAGTTAATCCAATTCTTTGGTTTTAAATAAATCAGAATCCAGAAATGAAATATTACTAAAACTTATAAAATCTACCCATAGAATAACTCAACCATAAGCGCATGATTGATAAATCTTATCCGCATGAAAATATCTCATAAATTGAAAAAAAATTTCATCTAATACAAATTTACCAAGATTTCCCAGCCATGTCAAACAAGTTCATAAATGCACCACGTATACTGTGAAATTTCGACAACATTTGGACAAATAGTGCCGTTAAATGGAAGTTACCTTTAGTACGAAGTTCGAACAATATCGTGAATTTCTTGGTTCAACATAGACACGTCGTATCCAAAGTTAGAATATGCCCATTATTGCTGCTTAGTAAGACCCATCAACAAACAATAACATCAACAATCAAATGGTGCAAATGATTCATGATCATATCTCGTCATATCTGTTGCGTTTTGAATGTGCGGTACATCGTTTCCTCTCTCCGGACTATCATTGACCGTCCCGAACCGTGTTCCAGGCTAGCCTGACTACCTTAACCGCTGGACAGTGCTCCTACGGCCATTGCAACCCTTCACGGACTTTACCGGGTGATCTCAGGAATCCCCTACTCTACCAGGACCCGGTCCCGCTCACATGTGCACCAAGTCTGCTACCGCTTGTTATGCCGGGACCACGCTGCGACCGACTCTATTTTTTCATCAATCATATTCAACAATCCACGCCATCTCACCTGTTAGTCCTGGTCTACGACTCTTAGCTCTCACATTGATGCACTAGGACAACCAGAAGGATTCAATTGTCATATACTTTATGCTGAATGGCACGTTTGAGACGCCCATTCACTCTATATGACTATAGTAACCTGCCATTGCCATAGTCACAATCAAGATAGTTAAAGACGCAAACAGGTCCTAAGCCTACATCTAGCATGTGATAGAGGAGGCCTTGAATACGACGCATCGTGTTGAGTGTTGACATAACTACCTCCGTTGCGTGAATGGCACTGCACTGCTTGCTTAGAGTTGTGTCAGTTGATTACAGGTGCAAAGAATGAATTATTGGATACAGGTTACATGCGTAGTCGATATACGGTCCTGTTGACTGCTAGAATGGGTCGACAGCTTGGTATTCAGGCATCTACAAACATGGGAAAGCAAGTTCAAGCAGTGGAGTGAACACAACGAGTTATTGGTACAAGCATATCAGGCAAGAGATAATGAGGCAGCAACTTGACTTTATGGACAGGAAGCTATGCCGTGTTTTCCTGTGAGTCTATTGGGATACCTTAGTGAGTAACACTATTTGTTCGAAAGTCCAGCGACGACTAGGCAAACAGTGTCTCACTAATAAATAAGCAAACGTGATACAAAGCACAAACTATCAGATCATTAGACAGCATTGATCAAGAAGTTGGGGTTTAATTGAAGCAAGCCAGTTGACCAGGCTGTCCATAAGATTCGATCTACATACTGTAAAAATCTGTCTCAAATGAGACGACTTAGCGTACTAAGAGTCCACAATGACAATCAGACACTATGAAGATCATACACCGATCTTTGCTCTACGAGGGAGGGCGCTCTCCATAACACGGCCGAGGAGCTCCAACTTGCTCTCTGTATATAAACGCAGCCTTGATCTCTGTCAGGAGTTTTGCAAGAAATGTATAATTCAGGTGTTCTGTCAGCGTATGTGCTAATATGTCTATCGTGCATGATTGTGCACAGGTACATGTCTACCGAGTGGCACCCGGAGGGTAGACTTGGGACAGGACTAGGCACGTGTGATGTGTACCAAGTGGCACCACGGATGGTGGGCTTGGGAACCCTGTACACATCGTTTGGGGCCGTGAGCGAAACCCGCCGGATCTCCTTGCGGATGGAACCCGAATAGGCGATAAACCTGGACTAGAGTCTTGCGTGGTTAGTCAGGTCGTGGCCGACACCCTCGCCAGGCTTCCGCTTGAAGGTTGCCGAGATACATGACGTGTACATGGTGATAAGTGGTGAGAGTGTGTGAAGAAGTACACCCCTGCAGGGTTATCATGATCTATTCGAATAGCCGTGTCCTCGGATTATGGACTTCTTGGATGCTTACGTGGTACATAGACAACTTAAAGTGGATACTCTAAAATGCTCACGACAAGTCTGAGTGCTATGGATGGCCTTCTCGTAGAGAGACGGGGATGAATCCATATTAGTGTATTGATGTGGTGATTAGTGGACTCGTGTGCGCTGCCTCACCTCAAAGAAGTTTCTCGTGGTCGTAGAACAGGATAGCTACTGAGTCAAAGCTGGCTTGCTGCAACTAAACCCCACATTACCTTCTTGATACAAATGCATCTATGATAGGATCTGATGTAAGTCTTGCTGAGTACATTTGTACTCACGTTTGCTTTATTTATGTTTTGCAGGTGAGACATCTGTCTCACTAGTAGTACCGCTTGGACTTCGACAAGTAGCTTGTTGCCTCAGCTATGATCTTGTACCCTTGGGAGGGACTTGTAGATAGTCAGGCTTCTCGGCCTTTTTCTTTTGTAGTTGTCTATACTCAGAGACGTAATGCTTCCGTTTCTTGTATGCTCTGAATGATGGGTCATGTGACCCCTGTTTGTATTTAATGCTATGTGGCTCTTCTGGGCCTTTATCTATATGAGTTTGCCTTATGTTGTGATGCCATGTTGTACAGCACATACTTGCATGTTATTCGTACGTGTAACGTGTATTGCTATGTGTGGGATCCGACAACCTAGTTGTCTATCCTTGGTAGCCTTTCTTATGGGGAAATGTAGTCTAGTGCTTCCATCGAGACATGGTAGTCTGCTACAGTCCGGTTTACCAGAGTCCTGCTAGCC
The DNA here is from genome assembly GCF_003073215.2 of Triticum urartu. Taxonomy (NCBI): domain Eukaryota; kingdom Viridiplantae; phylum Streptophyta; class Magnoliopsida; order Poales; family Poaceae; genus Triticum; species Triticum urartu. The sequence continues at coordinate 183,527,770 of NC_053022.1, read as the reverse complement.
AAGCACTACTGCTCCGGAACACTTAGACTGGCCGGCATGTGATTCACTTCATTCCTGTGTCTTTCCCTTTGGGAAATGTCACACGGTGACATCCGGAGTCCTTCCTAGCCTGCTACAGCCCAGGTTCCCGGAGTCCTGTTAGCCCAGTTGCTACAGCCCGGATTCACACGCTGCTGACCGACATGCTCGATGTTGTTTCATGTATGCCTGTCCCTGTAAGTTAGTGCCACTTTGGGTTCACGCCTAGTCATGTCGGCCCGGGTTCTCTGTCATATGGATGCTAGCGACACTATCATATACGTGAGCCAAAAGGCGCAAACGGTCCCGGGCCATGGTAAGGCAACACCCGTGGGAATACCGTGCGTGAGGCCGCAAAGTGATATGAGGTGTTACATGCTAGATCGGTGTGACTTAGAATCGGGGTCCCGACAGAGGACAAAGCAAAACACGCAAGATCGATCTACGGATCACGAGGGCGCGCCACTACGCGAGACGATAACCGTCACGCCGGATACAGTAAAACTAAGTCCGGCCGGGCCGAACACAACGGACAAGACTCATTTGAGCTGCGTCGCGATATAGCCCAGTACAGAGGCGCTGCACACCTACTATGCTTCACAGACGAAGTAATGGATCACCAAATCCCAGAGGGTTTCAAACCCGTAAATATCGAATCATACGACGGCACAACAGATCCTACGGTATGGATCGAGGACTTCCTCCTACACATCCACATGAGCCCCAGTGACGATCTACACGCCATCAAATACCTCCCACTCAAACTCAAAGGACCAGCTCGGCATTGGCTCAACAGCCTGCCAGCAGAATCCATTGGCTGTTGGGAAGATCTGGAAGCCGCATTCCTCGACAACTTCCAGGGCACTTATGTGCGGCCACCAGATGCCGATGACTTGAGCCACATAATTCAGTAGCCAGAGGAATCGGCCAGGCAATTCTGGACACGGTTCCTAACAAAGAAAAAAAAATCAAATCATCGACTGTCTGGATGCAGAGGCCCTAGCAGCTTTTAAGCACAACATCCGCGACGAGTGGCTCGCCCGGCACCTTGACCAGGAAAAGCCGAAATCTATGGCAGCCCTCACGACACTCATGACCCGCTTTTGCGCGGGTGAAGACAGCTGGCTGGCTCGCAACAATAACATATCAAAGAACCATGGTACTTCGGATACCAAGGATGGCACTGGCAGGTCACGTCGCAACAAACACAAGGGCCGTATCAACAACGACAATACCGAGGATACGACAGTCAATGCCGGATTCAAAGGCTCTAAACCCGGTCAGCGGAAAAAGCCATTCAAAAGAAGCACTATGGGCCCGTCCAGTTTGGACCGAATACTCGATCGCTCATGCCAAATACATGACACCCCCGATAAGCCAGCCAACCACACCAACAGGGATTGTTGGGTGTTCAAGCAGGCCGGCAAGTTAAATGCCGAAAACAAAGATAAGGGATCACATAGCGATGACGAGGAGGAGCCCCGACAGCAGAACACCGGAGGACAGAAGAGGTTCCCCCCACAAGTGCGGACGGTAAACATGATATACGCAACCCACATCCCCAAGAGGGAGAGGAAGCGTGCGCTAAGGGACGTATATGCGTTGGATCTAGTCGCCCCAAAGTTCAACCCTTGGTCCTCTTGCCCGATCACCTTCAATCGCAGGGACCACCCCACTAGTATCCGTCATGGCGGATTCGCCGCACTGGTCCTAGACACAATCATTGACGGATTTCACCTCACTTGAGTCCTTATGGATGGCGGCAGCAGCCTGAACCTGCTTTATCAGGACACAGTGCGCAAAATGGGTATAGACCCCTCAAGGATCAAACCCACAAAAACGACCTTCAAAGGCGTCATACCAGGTGTAGAGGCCCATTGCACAGGCTCAGTCACACTGGAAGTGGTCTCCGGATCCCCAGATAACTTTCGAAGCGAGGAGTTAATCTTCGATATAGTCCCGTTCCGCAGCGGCTATCATGCACTGCTCGGGCGAACCACATTTGCGAGATTCAATGCGGTACCACATTATGCATACCTCAAGCTCAAGATGCCAGGACCTCGGTGGGTCATCACAGTCAATGGAAACACAGAGCACTCTCTCCGCACGGAGGAGCACACTACGGCCCTCGCCGCAGAAGTGCAAAGCAGTCTCTTAAGGCAATCCACCAGTTCGGCGATTAAAGACCCGAACACCTTCAAGCGCGCCTGGAGCAATCGGCAACAAGACCGCCTGGCACGTTCTGAGCTCGCATAGCAATGCGGCCACTGCCCCAGTTGTGACACCCCAAAATTTTTAACCTTGTTTTATTAATTAAAATTTTTCCAGGAAATATAAACTTTTATTTTCTGGATGTTCTTTTGATTTCAGAACCATTCTTTTCCTTATTATTATGGAGTTTTACCCTCAAGTGAAAAAACTTTCCAAATATATTATTTGACTTGTTTGCCCTTTCAAGAAAAACATTTCTATTATCACTGGAATTTATTTGCACAATTGTTTCTCTCTGAGCTTTATTCCTTAAAATGATTTTTCATTAGTTTTGGAGCCCTATTTGAACTACAACCATTTGATAAATTTATCTAATATTCCAACCAAAATTTGGAGATGTCATGTGATGTTTTTAAATCACTTTTATGCAAAAATATATTTCATTCATTTAATATTTTGAGCTCTACACCAAGTTTTCAAATCTGGTCCAGATGGAAGTATTGCACTACAACCCATTTAATTATTTCTTTCTAGCCTCCACCAAAATTATGGGATGTTCATAGGAGTATATTATCCAACTTTATGCAAAAACCCTTTTATGTTCTTTGAAAAATTTGAGTGAATAAACTTCCTTTTCATTCAGGTCCAGCATGGTGATTTGTACAGCAACCATCTTTCAACTTGCCCTTTTAGCTTTGATTCATTTTCGTACATATAGCCCATCCTGCAAAACCCTTAAGTAGAGGAGAGTGGACTCATTGGAGGATTTTAAGTGCATGCAATGGTGCCTTTTCCTTTCTGTCCAAAATCAGTTTTCTCACAAACTTGCACTAACAAGTTTTTTTCTTTTGACAAACTAACATCACCACCCTCTGTATCATCTAAAGAGACCCTGATCTGGAGAATTTGGCCACCCCAAGAATTGCCTAGATGCCCTTAGCATTTTGTCAAACACCCTGTGTGCATACCAGATTTGGCATGATTTCAAGTTTACATTGTGAACTTGATCCCCTGACCTAACCACCATGTCCCTTGATCTCCTTACTAACTCTAAACTAGTCCTGTTATTTGCCAGCCTCGCTCAAGAACTCTTGGCTACCCTGGCATATTGCTGAGCACGTCTCGTGCGTGCTCTGGGCGCGCCCAGAGCACGCGTTTTGCACGTGCGGGCGCCCGATCCGCCGCGTTGCATGCTCGCCTCCCCGCGCCCGCTCTGGCCTCACCCCACTCGCAGCCAGCACACCCGCCCGCTCCCTCGCCGCGGAGCCGCCCCTGGCGCCCAACAGTGCCGCTGTCAGGTCGGCCACGGCGACTAGCGGCTGGCCACAGTGGGCTCCTGCCCCAGACGGCGCCGCCCGAGCCACTAGCGCTCGCCAGCTACCCCCTTGAGCAGCTCAAGCTCATCCGCAAGCTTGTCCGCAAGCGCTCATCGCCGCCAAGTCCCCTTGCTGCTACAGAATGACGGTCGCCGGTGATCTTATCCACGGCCACCGTCGGAACCGACCCCGATCGCCTATTTAAGGACCCCCGAGCTCGTCCAGGCCCTCAAGCAAACTCATACCACCTCTCTCACTCCCTCACTGATCCTCCCGTGGGAGTAGAAAGACCAGAGATGGTCGTGTTCTTCTTCTCCGGCAACCACAGCCGCCGCCACTGTCTCGATCATTCCGTCGCCACCAGGGCCTCCCCCTCTCCACTCTCTTCACCAGAAGCTCTCTCTTCCTCTTGTGAATCCATCCCCCTGCTCAATTTTGATCAGCAACCGCCGGAGGCTAGAACCCACTATGCCCGGCAGCCACCGCCCGCTGCGAAGCTCGCCGCCGGAGACTCCGTCCACCCCAGGGACCCTAGCGACCACCGAAGGGACCGCCTCGGCCCCCTAAGCCCGCAGATGGCCTCGGTTTCTCGAACGGTATCGCCGTTCGCCGGCGAGCATCGCCGGAGCCCCGCCCCGCTCGGACAGAGGAGGGAGAAGAGGCGCGGCGACTGGTCAAATCTGACTAGTGGGCCCCCTGGACACACTGTCAGCGACCCAGCCCCGCCCGCGTGGTTTTATGTGAAAGCGTAAAACCCCCAAGTACGTCTCCCCTACTTCAAAAGCGTATTCCCATCGAAACGTTTTCATTTCTGTTTTATTTTAAAAAATAGAGTTTGACTGAAACTTTGACTGGCTATATCTTTTTAAATATAAATCCAAATGACTTGATTCTTTTTCTGTTGTTTCCCAAATATTGTCTAATTTATTTTCATATTTATTTCAAAATATTCCAAACAACTTTTTTTGTACTGTTTTTAAAGTATGTGATAATTCAAATTTGTTTAAAATAGGATTTGTTGCAGAGAGAAGAAAACTTTCAAAAGTTTTGGAGAGCACCTCACCTCTCCGCACCTTGAAGGCAAGCATTTCTGAACCCTGGCATAATATTACTGTGTGATGTTTGATACAGTTACAACACCACCGTGACACGTAGTATCCGTTATTTTCTTTGTGAGGATATGATCATACTCATGAGTGCATATTGGTGATCTCATATTACTGGAACTTGATAAGTTGCGATAGTAATCATTCTCACATGCCTTTTATGCCAACCGGAAGGAAGCCAAGAAAGCCTCTGTCTTGGGTAGACACGAGCTTGTCTCTGGTTCCCCGTCGAGACGGTTGTGTCCGGTATGGCAAGATGAGGTATGATGAGTAGTGATACTGTCTGTTGGATTGAAACATATTTGTTGTACTAATCATACAGGAAATACTTAAGCCTCCTGAGTCGGCCGTAGATCGTGTCTTGTTCCAGTAACCCCCATACTTGTTTCGTGCTGCCACTTGTCCCTGTCGTAGGTAGGGTACGGTTCAGTAAGTTGTCAACCCCTGTCTAGCACACACCGCACAGAGTGGCCATGGTCGAAGATACTGGCTGCATCCGGTAGGCATGCCACCTGGTCCGGGGGCATGGGTGTTTCTGGTTGGGACCGAGAGGGGGGCACCCCTTAGAGCGCGCGATAGAAATTTGATCCCATGCTACGCGAGGTTGTAGCCTCCCCACTTAGAGTTTTGCTTAACAGGTGTCGTGGGTGATTCCAGACACGAGTAAAGTTAAGCTGGTGTGTGCAAGTCAGGCATGTTTTCGACTAAAAGACCATAGACGGAATTAGTTCCGATGGACTAAATGAATTCGTTCCTCGTGGGTAAAGAGTACACCCTCTGCAGAGATATTATACCTATTCGAATAGCCGTGTCCATGGTTAAGGACTACAGTCTGGTATGGGTCAAGCGTCGGTCTTAGTGTCAGTCTTCGGAGGAAAATCTACTAAACTAAAACATTGATTATGACCTGTGACATATGATGATTACGATTATTATTATTGTGGACTAATCAATTGTATTATTTGAATTATTGAGTATCCCTGGGACGGTTCTACCTCCTGGATATTCACCGTGATTATTCTTATATAAGCCCTTTATGTGGTGTCGCCCAGACGCCCGACTGTGGCATGCGTGTTATTTCATTTACTTATAAGCCCTTTATGTGGTGTCGCCCAGACACCCGACTGTGGCATGTGTGTTATTTGATTTACTTATAAGCCCTTTATGTGGTGTCGCTTAGACGCCCGACTGTGGCATGCTTGTTATTTCATTTACTTATAAGCCCTTTATGTGGTGTCGCACAGACGCCCGACTGTGGCATGCTTGTTATTTCATTTACTTATAAGCCCTTTATGTGGTGTCGCACAGACGCCCGACTGAGGCACGCTTCATATTATTATCCTTTCGAGGCGTCGCTTCAGACACCCGATCGGTGCTTTTCATTTCTACTCCCAGATTGTTTACTCATCTTTTATTTGAATGATCTGCTTGCGTGCATCATGAACCTTATTTCATAACTGACTAAGTGATCATGGAATATTTCAAAACATGATTATCAATGGCTATATTATACCTGTGTTCTCAATGTTTGCGAGTACATTCAAAGTACTCATTGGCTTGTCCCTGGCTATTGTCTTGGCCAAATTTCTTGCGTGAAGAGGAGCGTCGTGATGACAGCCCCCGAACCTACGCAATGGTGATAGCAGCCTCGTGAAGATAGGAGTTATCCTGGTCAGCTGTTCCTGTGGGAAATGGAGTCCCATAGACGCAAACCGCTTCCGCCATCAACCACTAGAAACCAATTGTTGTACCCATAGGCCAGAATGGTCTTGTACTACATATTTTGTATTTTGCTTGGAGTTTTTGTAACAAGTTGGTGTCTCATCAGCTAATAGTAATCCTGGGGCTGGTGAGCACAAGGGCCGCTTTTGGGAAATTAATATCCCGAAAAACCGGTCCTGACAAACTTGGTATCAGAGCCAGGCTGACCATTGGCTAATCCTATCTTAGCCAGGTCGAAAAACCTAGGTAAACCAATCCACCTCACCTTAACCAAACCCCGGCCAAGCTCCTCGTGTAAGATAGCCACACAGTGACCCGACACCTTTTGGTAGTCGGTGCCCAACCTATCAACCTAGCCTGTCAATCACGCGCTAGTGACCGACACCTAAATAGTCTTTTTCGCAAGCGTGCGAAGGAAGACTCCGCCCCCTTTTTCTATAAAAAGGGCACACTCGCCTCGACCCAGCATAGCACAGCCTCTAACCCCAAACCGAGCCAAAATGCCAGGACCCATTGTTCACAATGAGACCACAGCAACCAACCTTGGAGGTTTTGTGACCGTGCTAGCAAACCTCACCCGCCGTGCCTTTGCATTAGAAGAGCCCCCAGAATATGTTGTGTACCAAGGGTCCATGAGCGGTGAGAGCCGTCAATTTTGGGCCACTATGCATGTCTATGGTAGGGGTCTATCGCCAGAACGCCCCTGCAGGTTCACTGGAAGGACAACTTCCTTTGAGCCACAAGCCATCCAACTAGCTTCCCATGAATCTATAGTTCAACTCCGGTACTTGTCGCCCAGAGTTAACTGTCGCTCATTCTACTACTACCCCAGCCGTGACGGGTATGGTAGACCACCCCAGGTTGCCAACGGAGATCACGAGACGGACCCTGCATTATTGCATCTGGTGCGCTATGTAAGTGCACTATAGGAACTATTCGATCAGATCACCCTTGATCTAATCGCAGCTCGTGGAGAACTGATCCACCGAGCCCCAGCAAGAAGAGAAGATGAGCCCGACGCCCACAATCCAATCGTGCTGTTCGGACAACCGATTGAGACCTTGAGGTCAGCCCCAGCCATCAACCAAGGTGCTTTGATGACCCCAGAAGTGCTTCATCGCCTTTTGGGAACACAATCCAACGGGATTGTAGCCAACAATCCCCGCGATGGTCATCATCGCTACCCCGACCCTGCAGTTCCTCAACCCCCTCCAGCTAACCCCGACGGTGAGGCCAATGGAGAAGCCTCGGCATCCACAAGGCCCACCCGCTTGGATATAAACGAGGTAGACTAAGCCACTCGAGAAGTACCGAGTCTTAGTATACCCCACACCCTGTAATTGTGTGATCATGTACCGCCATATTGGAATGCTACCTGCTTGTGCATCCCTATTTTGAATAGTGGCCATGCATGAGTGCGTTGGTGTACGGCTGCATTTTTCATTCCGGGCGTAGCTACCAAAACCAATCCTGACGGCACCCACAGTAACACGTCACTTTTGTGAGATGTGTGTATCCGTGGCTTGGACCCCGACCCCATGGGAGCAGAACCAGCAAACTAGTGCCCCTCACCGCGGTAAATAAACCAGCCCAGTTGCTATATAAAAGGCCACCTCGTGACCTTGCCGAGTACCCCTCATCTTGTGCGCAACCCTCACAACCATTTCTTGCCATGCCGAGCCCTAGCATTTATCTGAGAACCCCAGATGCAACCCTGGGTAGTTTTGTTAAACTATTGTGGGACTTTACCTACAGTACCATGGGTTCCACCCAGCCACCCTAGTACGAGCTGCTCAAGTCGAGGATCACCTCATCCACCTCGAAATATTGGGCAGTAGTACACATCCCTCCCTAAACTCAAATCAAGACCCAACGGAAGTGTCCTTCGTGGGGAAATCTATGCCGACTCCGCGAATGGCCATAGAAGTGGCTGCACACGAAGCTCTTGTTAGCCATCGATTCGCGGTACCTTATGCCAGCGAACGAGGGTATTATTACTTTCCGAGTCGTGCTGCACCCGGAGGAGTAACATCTTTTCCCGGTGGACGAACTGAGAGAGACCCAGTACTGGCCAACCTTGTCCAGTATGTCATCGCTCAAGAGCGTTTGACCTAGCGAGTAATGGGTTATCTCCAGAGCCTCGCTGATTTAAACCCTCAGATCGCCATCGGTAGACCACTTAGGCTCGACCAGGAGAGACGCTTTCATCGACTGGTCAACCCGCTTCCCCCGATAGAAGAAGAGTGTGCCATAGTACCAGAGACATTTTCTCAGGATCCTATCCTTTTACCGTTTTCATTGTAAACGTCATAGCTATGTTTATTTATGTGTTGCAACTTATGCGATGTACCCAAGTATGTGCTATGAGTAATATGTTTGGTTTCACCAGATAGGAGCAATATTTTCAAAATGACCCTTAGCAAATCTCGAGGACGAGATTTTTTATTAAGGGGGGTAGTGTTGTGACACCCCAAAAATTTTAACCTTGTTTTATTAACTAAAATTTTGCCAGGAAATTTAAACTTTTATTTTCTGGATGTTCTTTTGATTTCAGAACTAATCTTTTCCTTATTATTATGGAGTTTTTACCTCAAGTGAAAAAACTTTCCAAATATATTATTGGACATGTTTGCCCTTTCAAGAAAAACATTTCTATTATCAGTAGAATTTATTTGCACAATTGTTTCTCTCTGAGCTTTATTCCTTAAAATGTTTTTTCATTAGTTTTGGAGCCCTATTTGAACTACAACCATTTGATAAATTTATCTAATATTCCAACCAAAATTTGGAGATGTCATGTGATGTTTTTAAATCACTTTTATGCAAAAATATATTTCATTCATTTAATATTTTGAGCTCTACACCAAGTTTTCAAATCTGGTCCAGATGGCAGTATTGCACTACAACCCATTTAAATATTTCTTTCTAGCCTCCACCAAAATTATGGGATGTTCATAGGAGTATATTATCAAACTTTATGCAAAAACCCTTTTGTGTTGTTTGAAAAATTTGAGTGAATCAACTTCCTTTTCATTCTGGTCTAGCATGGTGATTTGTATAGCAACCATATTTTAATTTGCCCTTTTAGCTATGATTCCTTTTCCTACTTATAGCCCATCCTGCAAAACCCTTAAGTCCAGGAGACTGGACTCATTGGAGGATTTTAAGTGCATGCAGTGGTGCCTTTTCCTTTCTGTCCAAAATCAGTTTTCTCACAAACTTGCACTAACAAGTTTTTTTCTTTTGACAAACTAACCTCACCACCCTCTGTATCATCTAAAGAGACCCTGATCTGGAGATTTTGGCCACCCCAAGAATTGCCTAGATGCCCTTAGCATTTTGTCAAACACCCTGTGTGCATAGCCAGATTTGGCATTATTTAAAGTTTACATTGTGAACTTGATCCCCTGACCTAACCACCATGTCCCTTGATCTCCTTACTAACTCTAAACTAGTCCTGTTATTTTCCAGCCTCGCTCAAGCACTCTAGGCTACCCTGGCATACTGTCGAGCACGTCTCGTGCGTGCTCTGGGCGCACCCAGAGCGCGCGTTTTGCACGTGCGGGTGCCCGATCCGCCACGTCGCACGGTCGCCTCCCCGCGCCCACTCTGGCCTCTCCCCATCGCAGCCAGCACACTCGCCCCCTGCCTCACCATAGAGCCGCCCCTAGCACCCTACAGCGCCGCTGTCAGGTCGGCCACGGCGACTAGCGGCCGGCCACAATGGGCTCTTGCCTCGGACGGCGCTGCCCGAGCCACTAGCACTCGCCAGCTTCCCCCTTGAGCAGCTCAAGCTCATCCGCAAGCTTGTCCACAAGCGCTCGTTGCCAGCACACCCGCCCCCTCCCTCGCCGCAGAGCCGCCCCTGGCGCCCAACAGCGCCGCCGTCAGGTCGGCCACGGCGACTAGCGGCCGGCCACAGTGGGCTCCTGCCCCAGACGGCGCCGCCCGAGCCACTAGCGCTCGCCAGCTGCCCCCTTGAGCAGCTCAAGCTCATCCGCAAGCTTGTCCGCAAGCGCTCATCGCCGCCATGTCCCCTTGCTGCTACAGAATGACGGTCGCCGGTGATCTTATCCACGGCCACCGTCGGAACCGACCCCGATCGCCTATTTAAGGACCCCCAAGCTCGTCTAGGCCCTCAAGCAAACTCATACCACCTCTCTCACTCCCTCACTGATCCTCCTGTAGCAGTAGAAAGATCAGAGATGGTCGTCTTCTTCTTCTCCGGCAACCACAGCCGCCACCACTGTCTCGATCATTCCGGCGCCACCAGGGCCTCCCCCTCTCCACTCTCTTCACCAGAAGCTCTCTCTTCATCTCGTGAATCCATCCCCCTGCTCAATTTCGATCAGTAACCGCCGGAGGCTAGAACCCACTCCGCCCGACAGCCACCGCCCGCTGTGAAGCTCGCTGTCGGCGACTCCGTCCACCCCAGGGACCCTAGCAACCACCGAAGGGACCGCCTCGCCCCCCAGAGCCCGCGGATGGCCTCGGTTTCTCGAACGGTGCCGCCGTTCGCCGGCGAGCATCGCCGGAGCCCCGCCCCGCTCGGTCAGAGGAGGGAGAAGAGGCGCAGCGACTGGTCAAACCTGACCAGTGGGCCCCCTGGACCCACTGTCAGCGACCCAGCCCCGCCCGCGTGGTTTTAAGTGAAAGCGTAAAACCCCCAAGTATGTCTCCCCTACTTCGAAAGCGTATTCTCATCGAAACGTTTTCATTTCTGTTTTATTTTAAAAAACAGAGTTTGACTGAAACTTTCACTGGCTATATCTTTTTAAATATAAATCCAAATGACTTGATTCTTTTTCTGTTGTTTCCCAAATATTGTCTAGTTTATTTTCATATTTATTTCAAAATTTTCCAAACAAATTTTTTTGTACTGTTTTTAAAGTATGTGTTAATTCAAATTTATTTAAAATAGGATTTTTTGGAGAGAGAAGAAAACTTTCAAAAGTTTTGGAGAGCACCTCACCTCTCCACACCTTGAAGGCAAGCATTTCTGAACCCTGGCGTAATGTTACCGTGTGATGTTTGATACAGTTACAACACCGCCGTGACACAGAGTATCCATTATTTTCTTTGTGAGGATATGATCATACTCATGAGTGCATATTGGTGATACCATATTACTGGAACTTGATAAGTTTGCGATAGTAATCATTCTCACATGCCTTTTATGCCTACCGGAAGGAAGCCGAGAAAGCCTCTGTCTTGGGTAGACACGAGCTTATCTCTGGTTCCCTGTCGAGACGGTTGTGTCCGGTATGGTAAGATGAGGTATGATGAGTAGTGATACTGTCTGTTGGATTGAAACATATTTGTTATACTAATCATACAGGAAATACTTAAGCCTCCTGAGTCGGCCATAGATCGAGTCTTGTTCCAGTAACCCGCATACTTGTTTCATGCTGCCACTTGTCCCTGCCGTAGGTAGGGTACGGTTCAGTAAGTTGTCAACCCCTGTCTAGCACACACCGTACAGAGAGGCCATGGTGTAAGATACCGGCTGCATCCGGTAGGCATGCCACCTGGTCCGGGGGCATGGGTGTTTCCGGTTGGGACCGAGAGGGGGGCACCTCTTAGAGCGCGCGATAGAAATTTGATCCCATGCTATGCGAGGTTGTAGCCTCCCCACTTAGATTTTTGCTTAACAGGTGTCGTGGGTGATTCCAGACACGAGTGAAGTTAAGCTGGTGTGTGCAAGTCAGGCGTGTTTTCGACTAAAAGACCGTAGACGGAATTAGTTCCGATGGACTAAAGGAATCCGTTACTCGTGGGTAAAGAGTACACCCTCTGTAGAGATATTATACCTATTAGAATAGCCGTGTCCATGGTTAAGAACTACAGTATGGGATGGGTCAAGTGTCGGTCTTAGTGTCGGTCTTCGGAGGAAAATCTACTAAACCAAAACATTGATTATGACCTATGACATATGATGATTACGATTATTATTATTGTGGACTAATCAATTGTATTATTTGAATTATTGAGTATCCCTGGGATGGTTCTACCTCCTGGATATTCACCGTGATTATTCTTATATAAGCCCTTTATGTGGTGTCGCCCAGACACCCGACTGTGGCATGCGTGTTATTTCATTTACTTATAAGCCCTTTATGTGGTGTCGTCCAGACACCCGACTGTGTCATGTGTGTTATTTCATTTACTTATAAGCCCTTTATGTGGTGTTGCACAGACGCCCAACTGTGGCATGCTTGTTATTTCATTTACTTATAAGCCCTTTATGTGGTGTCGCATAGACGCCCGACTGAGGCACGCTTCATATTATTATCCTTTCGAGGCGTCACTTCAGACACCCGATCGGTGCTTTTCATTTCTACTCCCGGATTGTTTACTCATGTTTTATTTGAATGATCTTCTTGCGTGCATCATGAACCTTATTTCATAACTGACGAAGTGATCATGGAATATTTCAAAACATGATTATCAATGGCTATATTATACCTGTGTTCTCAATGTTTGCGAGTACATTCAAAGTACTCACTGGCTTGTCCCTGGCTATTGTCTTGGCCAGATTTCTTGCATGAAGAGGAGCATTGTGATGACAGCCCCAGAACCTATGCAATGGTGATAGCAGCCTCGCGAAGATAGGCCAGAATGGTCTTGTACTACATATTTTGTATTTTGCTTGGAGTTTCTGTAACAAGTTGGTGTCTCATCAGCTAACAGTAATCCTGGTCTGGTGAGCACAAGGGCCGCTTTTGGGAAATTAATATCCCAAAAAACCGGTCCTGACACCAGTCCCAGCCAAACGGCGAAATCCGTGCCACGCGTACACAATTACGCATTGAAAATACCATGGCACAGGTGGGGAGGGGGGCACGACTACGGCACGTCCCAAAATGCGGCTCAACCGCACTAGGGGGTTCCCGCTTTGTTATTTTTCTCTCTTTCAGGACTTTAATCTCTGGAAACCCTGTACGGCAGTATGATTGATGGACACATGATGCAGCAACCAAGGAGGCAGAAAGCTACGTTGTACCACGGAACTCCAAGGTGGATTTCGATAATGAGTGAAGTACTTGCTTTAAATACCATTCCTCATCTTGCCCTTGGAGGGAACATGTCAAATAGTCCTACTTTTTGCTTATCGCACTACTTGTATCATTCTGCTTTAACGCACCTTTTTGAATAAACAATGCGTAGCACTAGACTATTATCGCATTCTCTATTCTTCTTATATATATAAATATGTTCATTCATGACATCCAGCACCCGTACAGTCTGGTATGGCCAATACGCTAGGGGCTTAAGCATACCCCATAATACGGCGTGAGAAGTCCAAACACTTTCGACAGTGCGGCACCCCGAACTTATAGCATTATATGCATCAGCTCCGAATCATGTCTTGGTTCAGTAGTTGGGTTTGCCTGGCTCCCATGTTTTGGTAGCTTACGTTCCGCTATATCGGCTAAGGTAGCACTGGGAGAACTACTGCGATTGTGCCCTGGTTCAGCTGGGCTAAGCACCTCAGTAGAGAAAGCTAAAACTGACTGTCATGATAAGCTAGAGCTAGTTGCAGTTCGAGAGGTTTTGAGTCCCTAAAGACTTATGCCGCTTAGAGCGAGGAGTCGGCTTTTTCCGCCTTAAGGCATGTATAGCGCCCCGAATTCGGCCTTCCGAATACTAGGGGCTTCACCAAAATTTGAAATTGTAGAATTCTATGGCTAAGTGAGAGTGATAAAGCATTATAGTTCGATTGCTTGTTCGTTGTGCTGAGCACCTCCCTCAAAGGACCCAAAAATGGGAAAAAGAGTGCTCAGGTTTATCCCGAACACCCCAGCACTAGTGGCATGGGGGCAGAAGCCGACGACTAGCCATCTCTCAGATTTGATAAACAGCCGGACATAAGGTAATATTTTAAATTCAAACAAGCGTTGCATAGCACATATGAACAAGTTTTCATAATACAGGATCACACGAGCAAGTTCATTCAAAAATTACATCCTTCGCACACTCCTCCGCCACAAGACGGGCACCCTTCAGGACACCCTCATAATACATTTTGGGGTGGCGATGCTCCTTGCCCTGCGACGGCCCCTCCTTCACCAGCTTCTCAGCGTCCATCTTGGCCCAGTACACCTTTGCACGGGCAAAACCCGGTGGGCACCTTCGATACAGACGGACCGCTTGATGACTTCCAGCGATGGGCAGGCATCCACAAGACGCATCAGCAGGCCGAAGTAGCTGTTGGGAAGAGAGTCGCCAGGCCACATCCGGACTATAAAGCCCTTCATGGCCTGTTCGGCCGCCTTGTGCAGCTTGACCAGTTGCTTCCGCTGGTCGCTCATAGGCATCGGGTGTTCGGTCCCAGTATACTGAGACCAGAACAACTTCTCCGTCGAGCTTCCCTCCTCGGCCTGGTAATATTTCACGACATTCGAAACGTTGCGGGGCAAATCTGCGAATGCTCCTGGAGAGCTCCGGACTCGGGTAAGTAACAAGTAATTTACTTTCACATGCTTGCTTTACATATTGAATTCCTTACCCGCTGCTATCTTCCTCATCGCCTCAATCTCCTGCAGGGCCTTTTGGGCTTCAGCCTTGGCATTCTTTGTGCTCTTGAGGGCCGCGGCAAGCTCGGACTCTCGCATCTTTGAGTCAAGATCCAAAGCCTCGTGCTTCTTCACGAGAGCCTGGAGCTCTTGCTGCACCTTGCCCACCTGTGCCTCTTGCTTTTCCCACTCGGTGTGCTCCCTGGCCGCTTTGTTTTCGGCCTCGGACAATGCTTGCTTCAGGGTTGCCACTTCGGTCGTGGCCCCTGGCACATTCATGATGATCCTGTCATTTCGCAACCACATTTTCTTTTATATAT
Source organism: Triticum urartu (assembly GCF_003073215.2). Classification (NCBI taxonomy): domain Eukaryota; kingdom Viridiplantae; phylum Streptophyta; class Magnoliopsida; order Poales; family Poaceae; genus Triticum; species Triticum urartu. The sequence goes on along the minus strand of NC_053022.1, from coordinate 183,512,561 downwards.
AGACAAGGTATTACTTACCTTTGTTCTCCTCGAGCTGCCTCTTGGCAAGGCCAAGCTCTTTCTCGGACCCCTCGAGGTCCTGCTTCAATGCGGCGACCTCCGAAGTCAGTGCGGCAGAGGTCAGCAGCGAAGCCTGCATACGCATACAAACATACTTATATTAGACTCCTGCAGATATTATTTGATCCTCTATTCGGCTTTTTTGTGAACACCAAACAGAGCATCAGGGGCTACTGTCTATGCGGTATTATTTTCCTATATTTTTTACTTACCTCAAAGCCTGTTAGAAGGCTGGCACAGGCCTCAGTCAGTCCGCTCTTGGCGGACTGAACCTTCTTGATCACCGCACTCATAATAGTGCGGTGCTCTTCGTTGATGGAAGCGCCGCGAAGCGCTCCCAGCAGGTTGTCCGATGCCTCTGGATGGACAGAGGTCACCGGCACGGGCGTCTTGCCCCTTTTGGAAGGGGGCCACCTGCCCGAGTCCGGAACCACTGGAGGGTCCGGCGTGCACTACAAAAAAAAGACACATCCGTGACATTTTTGGCCGAATGAAATTTTTTTTGTCATACATATGACACTTCTATGACGATAATTGTGACAAAACCTGGTATCATCATAGATGTGGTGGGCTCCTACTTCTATGAAAAAAAATCATGACAGAAAATGGGCTTTTCGTCCTGGGCGGGCCGGAGACGCAGCTGCATGACATTCTTTGGGCCATCCATGATGGAAAAAAGCATGGTAGAAGCGAGGGGGAGGAAAATTTCGGGGACTTCCCTGTTACGGTGGGAGGTCGGGGCCAAGCGATGCGCCTTTCTCTCGTACACGTACGCGCGTGTGTGCGAGGCGTTGGCTCTAACTGAACCCGAGTGAGGCGTTGGGCTCTAACTGAACCCGAGCGATTGCACTGCAGGCTACGCGTTACTGAACTCGAGCGATTGCACTGCAGGCTACGCGTTACTGAACCCGAGCGATCGATCGATGGCTGTAAACTGAACCCGATCGAGCGATTCCTTCGCTACTGCTGCTAACCGAAGCCAATCGATGGGATGAACAGTGAGCGTTGCGGGGGGTTTGGATGAACAATGAACGGTGGCGTTGCCTTTGGATGAACAGGACCCCGTGGTGTGGTGGAGGGCTGGATGAACAGTAGACGGTGGAGGGGTGCCCGTGGAGGGGGGGGTGAGCAGGACCCCATGGTGTGGAGGGCTGGAAGAACAGTAGACGGTGGAGGGGTGGTTGAACAGTAGCCGGTGGAGTAGCGCGCGGTGGAGGCTGGATGAACAGGAGCCCGTGGAGGATGGAGCAGGTCGACGGTGGAGATGAACAGTATCCCGTGGAGTCCTGATTTGCGGTACGCCACACCCCTCCCGATCAACAAGACCCCCATTTCGACCGTAGCGCTCCAACACAAGTACGTTTCCTCCGTTTTGCGGTACGGCACACCCCTCCCGATCAACAGGACCCCCGTTTCGACCGTAGGAGGTCTGTTTCCTCCGTTTTGTGGTACGCCACACCCCTCCCGATCAACAAGACCCCCATTTCGACCGTAGGAGGTCCGTTTCCTCCGTTTTGCGGCACGCCACACCACTCCCGATGAACAGGATCCCGTTTCGGACGTGGCCAGTCGAACACAAGGCCGTTTCCTCCGTTCTACGGTACGCCAGGCCTCGTTTCCATCGCCTATTCCGTCCAAGCCCTCCCGATGAACATGACGCTTTCCGTTGCCTCCCCATGAACACGACGCATTCCGTTGCCTCCCCATGAGCACGACGCATTCCGTTGCCTCCCCATGAACACGACGACGACGCTGTTTCTCCGTTCTGACCCAGCCATGTACACGAGCCCTGGCCGTACGTATGCGTGAGTAGGCGTTCGAGACCCCGCCCTTATGTACACATACGTGGCCGTATTTTGTTTCTTGCACCCTGGCCGCTGTACGTACGTGTACATGCTACGTGTGCGCCTCTACTATGACACGTGCACGCCTCTACTACGACACGTGCACGCCTCTACATCGACCAGTATGTACGTACACGTTCGCGACCAGAATGACAACTCTATGTACGCTTTGACCAGGTGGGTCCCGACTGTCAGGCACTTCCTTGCCTGCGAAGATGTAGCTGGTGGGTCCCAGCAGTCAGGGGGCGAATCAATTTGTTTTTTTGCCTGGACGCACTTCCTTGCGTGCGAAGGTGTAGCTGGTGGGTCCCAGCAGTCGGGGGCCTGGTGGGTCCTAGCAGTCAGGGGGGCGAATCGTTTTTTTCCAGACGCACTTCCTTGCGTGCGAAGATGTAGCTCATGGGTCCCAGCAGTCAGGGGGAAAATCATTTTTTTCACAAAATACGGTGGCCCGTCCGGTGTGTCCCCACTGTCAGGTGGAGGAATAATTATTTTGCGCGTAATAAGGAGGCACTTCCTTGAGGCTGCCGTGGACCCAACTGTCAGCCTCTCCACGTACAGTACTCTTCCGATGGAAGTCGGTCGTTGACCACGTTGACCACGCCGCGCCGAGAGCACCAGGGCGGTGGTCTGAACGACGGCGAGGCCTAGGAAGGGGACGACGCAGAGCCGGGGAAGACGCATTAGTGGAAACACACGCGGAGAGGAGTACGAGGGTTCACTGGTTCGGCTGCGGTGTGAGGCTGCCGTCGCCGCAGAATAGCAGGGGGCGTGGGTGAGTAGAGGGATGGCCTGGCCAGCAGTGGGAGTAGTACAGGGCGGTGAGGCCTCCGCGGCATCACAGCCGGCCATGGGAGGCAGGAGCACGTGACACGACCGGTGCTGCTTTGGGCGGCTGGAGCAAGAAGACCAGAGGTTGAAGAAGCACTACGACCGTTGGATGGACATCGTACGATCACTGCTGCAAGTATCGTTTATATTGACTAAGTTGACAAAGCCCTTGGTACGCGTCAACTTAGTAGGCCCACAGCACGGATTTGGCAGAGAACATATAGCCCATTTGCGATTTGTAAGAATGTACAACCCATTTTTTAATTCTAATGGAATTTACTACAGCCCATTTACAGTTTGTTAAAAGTACAGCCCAACTTCTAGCTAGGACAACGATTAATAATTTCAAACAGCCGCTCAAAACATAATTCAAAAAAAAATTCCCACATTTTGATGGTATCCGAAATTTTTGTATCCGAAATTTCTAGTCAGGTTAAATATAATTTCAAAATAAAGTTGTATTACGTTAAAATCCAATGAAATATTGTGCGCGCAACAATTAATGAAATTAAAATTTTCAAATTCCAAAAATAATATATTTTTCAAACTAATTACATGTTTGGTGCATAGTAACTGTCCAGTTATTATAATTACATCCCATTTATTATTTCTTAAAGTCCATTTTCTTGTTAAGCCTAATGGATACCTCCTAGGAAAGTTTGCAGCCCAGCGGGGCGGAGAATAACAAGTTGACCCGAATATTGTGTACAACTGTCGGCCCAGTTGCATTGCTGATGTTGAAAAAAAGCTATTTTTTATACACACATTAAAAAAATTGTATAGATAAGGAACATTTTTTATACACACATTTAACCATTTTTAATACATGATTAACACTTTTTAAAACATATTTTTTAGTCAACAGTGGGCCCACAGCGAGCGGAGGAGGTCACAATACACATATTTTTTAAATACATGATTAACACTTTTGCAAAAACAATTAGCCCACAGTGAGCCAATTAGCTCCAGTCGGCCCACAGTGGCCCGAAAGGGGCCAGTCGGCCAGCTGTAGGCCGACTGGAATCCAATCGGCCTGCTGTGGGCCGACTAGGCCCAGTCGGCCTGCAGCGGGCGGACGGTGTATTATTTTTGAAAAGAATCTACCCAGCGTAATGTTTATGAAAATTAATAAAAAATGAATTATTTAAAAAAATAGTGAAAAGGCCTGTGTAGTAGAGTACAACCTAACATGGTTACTCAGCCCACATTCAGCGACGCCGAAAAGGCCCAAACAAGGCTTTTGTACTACTTTTTGAAGTCAGTGAGCTCAATTAATAACTGAAGAAAAAAGTTAGATTAAAGTGGAACCTAATTAAAAGCTGTCACGAGGAAATAAATAATTCAATGGGTCCCACTTATGTGTGTGCGAGCGTGTTTGTGTATGCGTGTGTGTGTGTGAGAGAGAGAGATAGAGAGAGAGACCCATCGGTCGATGCTCGTAAGTACATCTTTCAGCCATATGCATTGCTGATGCTCAGTAAAAACTTATATAGTTGACACAATCATATAGAACATCATAGCACACTGAACTTGCATACAAAAATTTCATGCAGGCGGCACAATCAGGATGGAAGCAGTGGATCGCTACGGGAAGGGCTATGTTGAAACCAACGAAGTCGTACATAATGGTTCATCGTCTTTATCAATGACGGGGAAATATCTTGAATGTTGTGCAAAGAAAACAGACAGACAACACAATAAGTTCTCCTAGCACATTAAGTTGACGTACAACCCTTTCTAAAAAAAGTTCAGGTACAAAATTAGAACATGTCAAAATCAAATGTACTGGCATATCAGTGCTTCACCCATAGCTCGGATTTAACTAGTATCTGACTAGATTCTGTTTTTACCTAAAATTAGAGCACATCCAGGCAGCCAGCCCTGCCTCTTGTCCCAAAGAAGCAGTGGCCTCCGCCGCGCGATGGAGTAGGCCCTGTGCCATCCATTGTTCCGAGCAGCACGGGGAAAGTCTGACGTTGACTCCTGTAATGGACGTCGTCGACGGACCCTGGTGGCGACAAAGAGTACAACCCCGGTTCCTGCACCGGTATCTCAACACCAATCACCTTCGGTATGGTGGACGGCTTATTTATCCATGCCATAACCGTCAGAGCCCAGCTATCTGGAGGAACAAACATACTTACGAGCTCACCTCCAAGGTCGTTGATAAGCTCCTTCATGGACTCATTTTTCCAAGCACGTCGAGGCATGCTGTGGAAGGTAAGCTTTGTTAAAAACTCAAGCTCAGAGGGCATCAAGCCCCATCCTGGGTCCCACCGATCAAAGCTCACCAGCGCACCATTGCAGAACAAACGTTGGGAAGATTCGAACACACGACTGCAGTCGAAAGTTGTCCAGAACCTGACGAAGAAATCAGCCAGTGGCGGACAGACTTCGGCGAGCAAGTCACTTATTTGGATGCCGGGCGCAATGCCAAGAGCTTTGACAAGGTCATCCGGCGAGACGGGAGGCCGGTCACCGTTGATGGTTACCATCAGCACTTTGCCGGCAAACTGGTCGTCAAGCGCCGCCATGCCACTGTTGAGCAACAGCATGCAGCGACCGAAGGCAGGACGGACCTCAGGATCTCCGGCTCGAAGATCCGCGTTGACCGCTGACATTATAGTGCGCTTGAGTACATGGAGTACAGGAGGGGGGTTTGGGGGAACTAGAGTAGCAATCAAGATTCCAGAGGTGGGGGAGGGGCGGGAGACTGCGGATGAAAAGGTAGCATGAATTTCGAGCATGCGCCAATATGCTCTCGGCGCGCAAGCGCACAAAAACACCGGTGGCGCCCACATGTCGGCCTAAGAGTCCTTATTCATTCTTTTTTGGAGAGCCCGGCCTTTTTTTCAGGATCTTTTGAGAGCCCGGCCTGAGAGTCATAATTGACATGTTTGGCATTGCGTTACTACTCGGCGCATATTCAACGACACCTCACTGGCCCAAACAAGTGTACATCATCGAAAAGACACTGAGCTCAAATTATATAACTTGAAAAAAGGAGATATACTCTGAACATTGGAGAATGGTGATGCCCTCATTTAGCCCACCAGTAGTTCGAGACAATAAATAGTTCGAAACAACGATATATACAACATTAAAACATTGACTAGTGACTACTACTGACATAAACAACAAGACATGCTAGTTCATAAGAAGTCTTGGTACACCACCAAAACGCACCCATCTGCAGCGCTCAGACTCTCGTGATCCAGATGAGAATGACATTATAAACAGAAGCAACTATTACATAGTAAGAGTGACATAGACGAGGATGACCAAATGACAAGGAATATGCATAACAAAATAAAGAACTACCCATCCAGAACCAGCAGCAAAGACAACAAAGTTATTCGAAGAGATGATCCAACACCATCATAATTTGCAGCCCCGCTTCAGCGAACAGTGATCCGGAGATACCAGTACTCCACCCTTTCGATGCAACAGCCCAATTACCTATCAACCTGAAGGCTCGAACCACATCACTGCCTGTCGTAATTGAGACATCCAAGGATCAAAGTTAATCCGGATGCCTTTGTCATTCTCACCTTCTTTTGGCTGCAGGCTGTATCGTTGACAATCAGGGGAGTTTGCTCCCGAACTCCTAGGGCTCGCCGTGTAGACACAGTTTTCCATAGCAAACAGAGCCTCTCTGCCATCAAGGTCCTTGCCAACGGTGATATCCTGGTTAATCGGATAATTGAGTCCGAGAAACAGAGAGTGTGAACCAAGGCTGTTTACCCGCCTCCAACTAAAAAATCCTAAAGGCCCCAACAAGAAGGTATCGTGCTCATAGATGTAACAGCAACTGTCCGGATACTCACGTATTACACGGTGCTTGTATACAGTGGGGTTTTTGCAATATAACTTTGCCAGCTCATATGTCCGAATGATCATCAGTCCTTTGCCGTCGTCTGATCGAGCGAGGAATTAGTTGTGCTTCCCTGTTTTTGGGAAAGGTGGTGTGATTACAAAGGGCAGTAACTGTAGGGACACTACATCATATCAAAAAGGACATGCATTGTTAATGTAAGATCAGCATTGTGTAGAGTATGAGTAGGATATTGCAAGAAACAGCATTGATATGTCCCTGTTGGAACTGGGAGGAAAATACAGGGAAATGTATATTGGGTTCGAAAATATAGAAGTGCCATGCATGGTTACACTCATGTTATCTCGCAATCGATTCTTCACAGGAAACTACCATGTCATGCATGTTATGTAATCATGTTCTTTCCTCACAAAAAAATTCTTCAAGGTAACTAACAGACCATGCATTGTTATATACTCGTGTTCTGTGGGCAAAAATTTTGTGAGGATATTATTCTAGCCATTGATTGCTGAAGGGCGAATATAGGTATGTACACATGGTAAGCATTGCAGGATTTCACTACTTCCAAATATAGAGTTCTCCATATGCACATTTACTTACCTAATGTATGGTTAGATGAAACCAACAGTGTGGTGCATGTTTCTACATAATGAAAATGAGGAAACTAACATGGCCATTGATACACACTCATATTTAGTAGTAGTATATAGATTACTGTAAAATAAGGATAATATCCATATATTCCTAACCATTTGATTATTCAGGGTACAAATTGGCTGTAATGACATGGTCACAATCGCATGAATTAACTCATTCCAAATATAGCTGATTTACGGCGTCTCTAATACATTGCCATAGTTCTACTCAAATTCTCCTCAAACAGAGATATGCCAATCATCAAAAAAAGTTCAAACAGTGTCATGGCGTCATCATTAACATGAGAGGAAACAACTTACACGCGTCGTCCCAGCAATACGTGGTGCCATCTGCTTTGTCGATCGCGTTGATGATGCCATTGTGTTTAATAGCATCACAGAAGTGTGTATCAGCTTTGACGATGATCCACTGCGAGCCGAGTTATCTCCAGCTAAAGAAGGCACCGGCGTAAAGATAGGCGAGTCCGCGGTCGAACAAGGCAATTAGCTTGAAGTATGCGTAATTCGCATGTCGTGTGGGAACTTGGCAGATTACAATCTTCTGCAAAACAAGGTCCATCCAACTGATGTAGTAATCTAGATGACTTGGATCGCAATGGTAATACTCTATATAATCCAATGGAGGAAGGATAATCTCATGGGAGGTCTGGAAGTTCACGAGCACCAACTTTTTACCGTCTTCTCTGAAGGCAGCCATCCAGTGGGAGTTTATGCCGACCCAGTACATACCTGCCAAGAAGTTTTGGGTGATGGTGATCGGATCGATGTCGAGGGAAATGATGTACAGCGACCCACTACATACCTGTAAAGAAGTTTCGGCTAATGGAGATCGGATTGAAGTCGAGGGGCATCATGCATGCCTCCGTATCATGGTGAGCCAATCTCGCAAGACCAGATAGCAGCAAGCAGGGTGTCTTGAAAAGCTTAGGCCTCGCTTCGACGATGGCCGTGTGCATGTCCCTCGAGCATGCAGCCAGCCGCAGGGCGCTCAACATATCCATACACAAATAACAGAGGTCGAGGATGTCACTGGGGAGATTGCTCCAATCGCGGCTCATATGGATGCTGCACGGTTCGCGTTCGGCCATGGTGGAGTTTGGAAGGGGGCTTGATTTATGGGGGAGAAGGACGTCGGTGCTGGAGCGGCTAGCGAGGGATAGTGGTACTAGGGGAGGCGAGTGAGGTGATGGTACATGGGGGCACAGTGAGATGGAGACGGAGAAGGAAATGGAGATGGAGTGGTGCTATGGGAGCGGAGAGGGAGACGAGGCGAGGCGCCAATGTGCTGTACAGCGGCGGTGACAGACTGCACTGTGCACAGGGTGAGGCTGACTTTGGTAACCCGAACATGCCGCCTGGACTAGTGTCAGGCGCAGGGTGTTGTCACTTCACTGTGAGGACTGGATGAATAGTATTTTGACCATCAAGTGTACAACAGTTGTACTACTACTAGTACTACTACTAGTAGTAGGTACATGAGTACTCCAGTATTCTGTAGTGTAAATAGGTCTCCCATGCTAGCATGCCTGTTCACTTCATCGTTCAGGTATCATCCATATTGCGAGCAGAACCAAATTCTCGTGCATGCCCAATCAACGCTCTGCCACGATGCATGCAGTGGTCGTTCTGGTGCATCAAGGACGGCATGCAGATCATTCCACACTTGAGAAGAGGAAAAATGGAAAGGTAGAACGTGGCAGCAGAGGAAGAGAACGCTGGCTAACGAGGCTGGGAGGGGATCGAGCAGGAAGTTAATGCTCCACACCTAAAGGTTTTGGGAAAACCTGATTTTCATAAGGTGACTTATACTCACCTAAACGGAGGGAGTATTCCTTAACCAGAGAATGTTGTGTCTCCCACTCACGCGCTCAAAAAAAACTACGACACATTTTTTTATCTGTTTGCATATGTCCCACCTATCAGGAAGGATGGGCACGTACACGAACATGTACGACTCATTAGTCTACCCACATAGCCTTTTCGTTTAGTCTACCTAGCCATCTAATCAACTGCCTGCACGCCACTTCTCCCATTTACTTCTCCATCGGTAACCGATTCTCCTCGGCTTCTTCACCTCCCCTTCGTCTTCATTTGCATCAAAACCCAATTGCGTTCACATTGTTTTAACCTCTTTAAATAATCATCTACTACTTCAGTTAGACTAGCCATCTAATCCTAATACTCCAAACCATAGCCCTCTGTTCCAGCGGTTACAAATGGCGATAGAGATCGAGATGCAGGTTTTTACTGTCCAACATGTCCTCGTTGAAGTCTCGATGCGCATAGTTGCCACCGTCACCGTCCACCCAAGGGTTGTTCGGCAGTGGATCAACAATGTATCCAATTAACTCGAAAAGGTAGAGACGAGGGTCATCGGTCTCGATGCAGAGTACACGGAGCGTGCCCCTGGGAAGATCCAGCGTGCCGCCGTCCTTCAGCTGTTCTTCGAAATGATGTTCTGGTGTACCACATCATACACTCGCCCTCCATACCAGGTGAGCTTCACGATTTCTTGTCTCAGGAGGACGTATACTTCTATGGCGCAGCCATCGAAGGGGCCAAACAGAAGCTGGAGCCGCACAACCTTGATTTGAATAGCATCGCTGACCTACAAACCAGAATCAAAATTCCTATAGAAGTTTGTGATAAACAGACACCATCCCTATTCGATGTAGCAAATTTTGTGCTTGGTACAAATCTTCAGAAGGGTGACGAGACAGTGGCATTAAGGTCGTCTGGATGGGAGAATTATCCCTTGACGTACGAGCGGATAAAATATGCTGCCCTCGATGCCCGTGTGAATTTCAAGATAGCTGCAAGGTCCAAAGAGCTTGTTGTGAAGCCATCTCCCATAGAGAATGAGAAGAAGAAGAAGAAGAAGAAGAAGAAGAAGAAGAAGAAGAAAAGGCTTCACCAGCAGGAGGGCATTATGGATGGATGAACTATTTGCTCTCTTGTAAAAAAAATTATTCCCTCTCGGTGTATATTTGTAACATCCCAAATTTTAAATTTGGAATGTTATACATAGATCGTCCATGCATATCATGTTTTATTGCTTTTCCGTTCCGTAATCCTCGAAATCCTAAGCAGCTCAAGGACCCTTAGAGAGAGTTGGGGATTTCCCGGTCTTCATATTTGATTCTTTTATCAAATAAAGAAAAGAGGATTTGATTTTAATTATTTCTCTCCGAAAAATATTTCACATTAAAAATTAAAGAGAGGAGATAATATGACTTCTCCAAAATAAATGAAATATTGGAGGAAAAATATTAAATTCATTCAATTGATTTTTATTTGATTTTATTCGGATTTTATTTGCATTAGAAAAATTGCATGTTTTTCAAAATTGCATTTTAGGGCCATGAAAATGTTCATCTTGTTCTAAATATTTTATTTAGATGGTGAAAATTGTTTTGTTATTTTTAGTTTTTTTTTCTAGGATTTTATTTCGGTCAGCGAAGTTTTTTTAAAAAAAGTTCTGCGCCGACTGGGCCTAAGGCCTAGCCGCGCCTCCTGTGCGCGCGCGCGCCGCCGCCGCCACTCGGACCGGAGTCCGAGTTGGACTCCGCAGCCGCCGCGCCTTGCCCCCTCCTCCAAGTCGCCGCCCCGCCCCTTTATATATGCCGCCACCCCGCCCCAACACCGCCACCAGCGCCGCCAACCCTGCCGCCCACAGCCGCCGCTGCCTCGCGCAGCCGCCGCCGCCGCCAAGCCCCGCCGCCCCGCACCCAGCCTTGCCGGAGCCCTCTCGCCGGAGGTAGCCGCCGCGCCCCGCCGCCGGTCGGTTTTTTAGAAACCCTAGATCCGTTTTTTTTGGATTTGCCGGTTTTTTTGGTTCTTCTAGTTAGCGGGCATTCGTCCGTACGTTCGTTTTAACGAACGGTTTTCGCTCGTTAGTTACAGCTAACGAACGCTCATTCGTTTGTCTGTTCGTGAGTTTTCTTTTATCGGATTTATTCTGTGATTTTTCTGATCGTGATTTCTGATCTGATCGTAGTTTCTGTTTATCTTTTCGCTCATTTAACGGAATCAGGCAATTCAAGCGCCTGGAGTTTCGCCTCGAAACCCTCTTTCCGTTTAACCAAGTCAAACAAGTTTTTGCTACTGTAAAGTTTGACCTAGTTTCAGATTAGTAAATGAAGCTTCTTTCTTTCGTCGTCTGAGTTTCGTTGCTCTGTTTGTTTTGATTCTTTTTGCAAACCAGAGTTCTTAATTTGAACTTTCTGGTCAACCTCTCTTATTTGAGTTTTGCTTGTGCATCGTTGCTTGTTGCTTATGTATGTTATTGTTTGCTTGCGATAGAATTCCCGGAGTGCGAAGCGTGTTACTACGAGTCTCTAGGATTTGCGGATCGTCAGCAAGGCAAGTAACACTTTGATCATATCCCATTATTACCCAGTTTTTATGCATTAGTTCCAATCCTCAAACATTGCATGATTAGGATGTCATTAACTAGTGGGTTGGGAAGTAGTTGCTGAGGTAGAACCTATTGCCCTCTTATATTCTGACCCTTGGGAGTTACTTCTACGTATTGCTTATATTGCTATGCTATGCTCGTAGATGTGGTTTGGGTTTGAGTGAAATTCATGTCCGATGTGAGATTGTTAATTAATGGTTCAACTTAAGGTGGAAACTTAATCAAACAACTGGTGTATTGAGGCACCTGGGGAACCCAGTGTTGTCTATTTTTTTGGAAATCCCGGTGTACCCGTGTGATCTTCCTATGGACCACCACCCAGGCTCAAAGGGAACAGAGATGATTCATGCTAGAAACTTCCGTGTGAAGCCACAAGCTATTATGGGCTCTAGCATAGTTGAGTAAGTTACGTGAAGCTCTTGAAGAGGTAGATCAGCAGGTAGTGGGTTTTGTAGGTTTGGTATGGTCTACCTGGAGTTGAGAGTTAACGTTTCTGAAAGACTGTGTCTCGGTCATCCGTTTCTCAAGCACCATGTCATGCGAGAAATCCAACGGAGGCGATCGAGTCTTGTGGGGAAAAGCGTGCAAACCTCTGCAGAGTGTACAATCTAATCATGGTTAGCCGTGTCCCTGGTTATGGACAATTCTTGAGTATCTAGTACTTGGGTTATCACATGTATCTCACCATGCTTAATTAATATTGTTGGGATGTTAATTCACTTTAATTGGGATTGAGTTGGGGATACCTTCTCAATGATGTTTCAACCACCATGATAGTAAAATTAAAATCTATTCCGTTGTTGTAGGGAAAAATTGGCTTTTCGCAAAACTACAACCATACAGCTTTCCACCAGCCATATATGCATGTAGTGATAGCATTATTCTGTTTCTGCTCTACTGTGTTATATTGCCAGCATATTCCATGTGCTGACCCGTTTTCGGGCTGCAACGTATTATGTTGCAGACTTTTCAGATGAGGAGTAAGGTTTGTTAGGTCGTTGCCGTGCATCTCAGCTATGCCGTTGGAGTTGATGGACTCATTTTATCTTCCAAGCCTTCTGCTGTTATCACATTAGATGGCCTTAAGCCATATTATTGTAATAAGTTCTCTTTGGAGACATTCGATGTAATAGTGTGTGATTGCTACTCTGTTATAAATCCTTCAAGTACTGTGTGTGTCAGCATTACCGATCCAGGGATGACACTGAAGTACAGAGACTTGACCATCTGAGGTCGGGTCGCTATAAGATGGTATCAGAGCACACGCTGAGTGTAGGACACGACCACTAACATAAACCCTAGGTCACACTTCTCTTCTCATTTCTGACTCCTCTCCATTTTCTACTCTTCAGGATGACGGAAATGAAGAACAAGCTTGCACAACCGGATGAAGACACACCTTTTGGACGCCACTTGAAGGAAGTCACTAGGTACTTGAACATTGGAATACCAAGCTTCACCGGGACGTACAACACCACTTTACCTGAAGAGGAGCGCTGGATGATTCAAGTACAAGTTCCAGGAAGGACGTTCTCGCCAACTTCTAAACCCATAGAAATTTTCCTTCGACGCACCAACCTGGAGTTTAGGAAAGAGTATGGCAGCTCACATCACCATGGGACGCATTGGAGAAGTTTACAACAGGGAGCTTAAGGACACAATTTACCAAATATGTGGGCGCCGAGACGAGCAATGGGAAGTAATCAACACCAGGAAGGATAGATCCATTGCAGCTTTCATCCAGGAGTTAAACCAGCACATTCGACGTTAGGAGAACAAGATGTGTGCGGACATTATGGACTTGAAGAAGGCGAAGACTAGGATCATCGAGCTGGAGGAAGAACTCAAGTTTACCCGTGATGGATATCAGGAGGAAATCAAGACCCTACTGGAGAAGAATGACGACTTAGTCAAGAAGATCGGAGTATTCATGGGAGGACCAACACCAATAGAAGAAGAAGAAGAACCCAAGGAAATACGCCCCGAGGACTACATCATCATCGACGACACCGACTCCGACCCTAGTGATGATGACTTTGAAGACGAAGCTGGAGCAGACATCATGGAGTCTTCCACTGGTCAAAATTTCTAGATGACTACCATATATTAGTAGTATTTCCCCCATGTATATAGTAGTAGTGAGCACTTTTGCGATAGTTCTAGACCGTTTGTATGCCCTTGCTTGATTGATTGAGTGAAATGATTATGGTTGTCTCATGTGCATATGGGTAGTGTTTTCTCATTAGACCTCTTCTATTCTAAATCTCTCCCATCTAAACCCCTCAGATGCCTTCGAGACGTGACACTGGTTTTGCCTTCTCGCCAGAGCTCACCCAGTTGATCCAGCAGCAGAATGCCTTGATGCAATTGCTAGATCAGAACCAGGGCAACAACAACAACAACCCACCGCCAGTGGACAACCTAGCCCGTTTTCTAAGGTTACAGCCACCGGTGTTTTCCAGTAGCACCGAGCCTATAGTTGCTGATGACTGGCTACGCCGTATTGGAAGGGAGTTGACCACCGTAGGTTGCACAGATGCTGAGAGAGTGTACTTTACCGCACATCAATTGGATGGACCAGCAGCCTCATGGTGGGAGAATTACACAACCACTTTTCCTATAGCCAATGTCACTTGGGACCAGTTTCAGCAAGCTTACCGCACATCCCATGTCTCCACTGGAGCTATGCAAATGAAGAAGCGGGAGTTCCGCAACTTACGCCAGGGGAACCGTACTGTGGCTCAGTACGTGGATGAGTTTAGCAAGTTATCTCGCTACGCCCCTGATGATGTGGCCACAGATATCGCGAAGCAGGAGAAGTTTATGGAAGGGCTGAATGATGAGATGAGCATGCAGTTGATGGTAGCAACCTTCAACAACTACCAGGAGTTGGTAGATAAGGCTCTTATGATTGAAGGGAAACAACAGCAGATTGAGAGCCGCGAGAGAAAGTATGGACAAGGGAAGTATAACTCAGGAGCTCAGCAGAAGCCTCGCCTAACCCCGAACACGGGAGGACTTGTTCACAACCATGGAGGTCACAACCACACTAGAGGAGGATCACATAACCACAGTGGTGCTAAGATGGGAATGGGAACGGAGCTAACAACAATCAGAACCGCTCCAACCCGCCCACTCCCGCCAAAAGAGACTTAAGCCAGGTTACCTGTTTTAAGTGCGGGAAGACAGGGCACTATGCCAATGATTTCCCCGATGGAAGGAATGGAGATGGAAATGGAAGCACTGGGAAGAAGCCCAATCCATTCAACAAAGGACAAGTGAACCACGTTAACGTGGAGGAGGTTGAAGAGCAGCCGGACGCGGTAATAGGTAAGTTTTTGGTTAAGTCATTTACCGCTCTTGTTCTTTTCGATACTGGTGCATCACATTCATACATATCAAGGGGATTCGTGGATAAGTTTAAACTACCAACCCAAACCCTTAGGACCCCTCTTTTAGTGAGTTCACCCGGAGCAGAGTATATGGCTAGCCGATGGTGTGACCAGATACCCTTAACCATTGGTACACATGTTTTTCCGTCCGACCTAATTATCTTGGAGTCACAAGGATTGGATGTGATATTGTGTATGGACTGGATGTCAAAGTTTGGAGGAAGCATTGACTGTGCTAGTAAGTCGATTTATCTCACCACCCCGGAAGGAAGAAGGATTAAGTATGTCTCTAGGCATGTGCCTAGGAGGAGTCAAGTGAATGCCCTTACGGGAGCTGTTCAGGAGGAAATGCCTGTAGTGAAGGATTACCCGGATGTTTTCCCAGAGGAGTTACCAGGCATGCCACCGGACAGAGATATTGAGTTTTTGATAGAGTTGTTACCAGGAACAGAACCAATATCCAAGAGACCCTATCGGATGCCCGCAAATGATCTGGAAGAAATTAAGAAACAGATCAAGGAGTTATTGGAGAAAGGATATATCCGAAGAATTTCATCACCTTGGGGAGCCCAGTACTTTTGGTTGAGAAGAAGGATAAATCCCTGAGGATGGTTGTTGATTATCGAGCATTGAATGAAGTGACGATTAAGAACAAGTACCCACTGCCGATGATCAACGATCTGTTTGATCAGTTGCAAGGAGCTAAAGTGTTTTCGAAGATCGATTTGCGATCGGGGTATCATCAGTTGAAGATACGAGAGAAGGACATACCAAAGACGGCGTTCACAACGCGATATGGATTATACGAGTACACGGTCATGTCATTTGGACTGACTAACGCCCCTGCCTATTTCATGAGCATGATGAACAAGGTGTTCATGGAGTATTTGGACAAGTTTGTTGTGGTGTTTATTGATGATATCATGGTATATTCGAAGAATGAGGAGGAGCACAAAGAGCATTTGCTTTTAGTTCTCGAGAAGCTTAGGGAACACCAGTTGTATGCTAAGTTTAGCAAATGTGAGTTTTGGTTGAAGGAAGTCGGATTCCTTGGACATGTTATATCAGGAGAAGGTATAGCAGTAGACCGCAGCAAGGTTCAGTCAGTCACTAAATGGTTGGCACCCACCTCAGTTAGCGAGATCCGCAGTTTTCTTGGACTAGCAGGATACTACCGGAGATTCATTGAGAATTTTTCCAAGATTGCAAAACCAATGACTGAACTGTTGAAGAAGGATACCAAGTTTAAATGGACAGAAGATTGTGAAGCAAGTTTCCAGGAGTTGAAGAAACGTTTGACTACAGCCCCAGTGGTAGTACTACCAGATATACATAAGGAGTTCCAAGTGTATTGCGACGCCTCTCGCTTAGGACTTGGATGTGTGCTTATGCAGGACGAAAGAGTTGTTTCGTATGCCTCACGACAACTAAAACCTCATGAGTTGAATTATGCCACACATGATTTGGAGCTAGCAGCCGTAGTGCATGCGTTGAAGACTTGGAGACATTACCTTATTGGAAACCGTTGTGATGTGTACACGGATCACAAGAGTTTGAAGTACATCTTCACCCAGAAGGAGCTGAACCTTAGGCAGAGGAGATGGTTGGAGCTTATAAAGGATTATGACATGAAGCTACACTATCATCCAGGAAAGGCCAATGTCGTAGCACACACATTGAGTCGGAAGAGTAATGCTAATATCCTTGAAAGTAAAGGACTGCCGAAGGAATTAGCAAAGGACATCATGGAACTTCGGTTAGAGATTGTACCTAGAAGGTTCATTGCCACAATGGAGGTTCATTCGACATTGCTGGACAAGATTCGGGAAGCTTAGAAGGATGATAAAGAGATTGCCGAGATAAAGGACAAGATGGGAAAAGGAAAGGCCAAAGGTTTTCATGAGCATGAGCACGATACCCTATGGTTTGAGGACCGATTTTATGTGCCCAACAACCAGGAGTTCAGGAAGTTAATACTTCAAGAGGCCCATGACTCACCATACTCGATACACCCCGGAAACACCAAGATGTATTTGGATTTGAAGGAACGTTTCTGGTGGACTGGTATGAAGAAGGATATTGCCGAGTATGTAGCCATATGTGATGTATGTCAGAGAGTTAAGGCAGAACATCAGAAGCCAGCAGGACTGTTACAGCCTAGGCCGATACCCGAATGGAAGTGGGATAAACTTGGCATGGACTTTATCACCGGATTACCCAGGACTAAAGTAGGATATGATTCCATATGGGTAGTAGTTGATCGTTTGACCAAAGTAGCTCACTTCATCCCAGTGAAAACCACCTATACAAGTGCAAAGTTGGCCAAGATCTATATGTCCAAAATCGTATGTCTGCATGGAGTTCCGAGGACCATCGTATCGGATCGAGGAACATAATTTACTTCAAAGTTTTGGCATCAGTTACACCAGACTTTGGGAATGAGATTGGAGTTTAGTATAGCGTTTCACCCGCAGACAGATGGACAGACTGAGAGAGTCAATCAAATTTTGGAGGACATGTTGAGAGCCTGTGCGCTAGATTATGGATCCAGTTGGGATGACAATTTGCCATAATACAACAATAGCTACCAAGCCAGTTTGAAGATGGCACCGTTTGAAGCTCTGTATAGACGTAGGTGCAGAACACCGTTGATGTGGGATGAGGTAGGAGACCGACAGTTGTTTGGACCAGACTTAATTAAAGAATCTGAGGAGAAGGTAAAACTGATCCGAGACCGCCTGAAGATTGCTCAGTCTAGGCAGAAGAGTTGTGCAGACTAAAAACGCCAGGAGGTAACCTACGAAATTGGAGATAGAGCATATCTGCGAGTATCGGCCTTGCGAGGAGTGAAACGTTTTAGAGTTAAAGGAAAGTTAGCCCCGAGATTTGTAGGACTGTATTGCATTTTGGAACGGATGGGAGAAGTCGCCTACAAGTTGGAGTTACCTGAGGGATTGTCAGGAGTCCATGATGTGTTCCATGTTTCACAGCTGAAGAAGTGTCATGATGAGATGGCGGAAATACCATTAAGAGATACAGTACCCTTGGAGGCGATTGAGTTGGACAGTGATTTGACTTACGAGGAGAAGCCAGTTAAGATTCTTGAGTTTGCCAACAGAGTCACCCGCAGTAAAGTTATCAAGTTTTGAAAAGTTCAGTGGAGCTACCATACCGAGGATGAAGCTACCTGGGGACGAGAGGATGATCTCCGCAAGGACCACCCATACCTATTTTCTAGCCAACCCGAATCTCGAGGGCGAGATTCATCTTAAAGGGGGTAGGTTTGTAACATCCCAAATTTTCAATTTGGAATGTTATACATAGATCATCCATGCATATCATGTTTTATTGCTTTTCCGTTCCGTAATCCTCGAAATCCTAAGCAGTTCAAGGACCCTCGAAGAGAGTTGGGGATTTACCAGTCTTCATATTTGATTCTTTTATCAAATAATGAAAAGAGGATTTGATTTTAATTATTTCTCTCCGAAAAATATTTCACATTAAAAATTAAAGAGAGGAGATAATATGACATCTCCAAAATAAATGAAATATTGGAGGAAAAATATTAAAATCATTCAATTGATTTTTATTTGATTTTATTCGGATTTTATTTGCATTAGAAAAATTGCATTTTATTCAAAATTGCATTTTAGGGCCAAGAAAATGTTTATCTTGTTCTAAATATTTTATTTAGATGGTGAAAAATTGTTTTGGCATTTTTAGGTTTTTATTTATTTTTTTCTAGGATTTTATTTCGGTCGGCGAATTTTTTTTTTAAAGTTCCGCGCCGACTGGGCCTAAGGCCCAGCCGCGCCAGGCCGCCGCCGTCGCCTCCAGCGTGCGTGCGCGCGCCGCCGCCGCCGCCACTCGGACCGGAGTCCGAGTTGGACTCCGCAGCCGCCGCGCCTTGCCCCCTCCTCCAAGTCGCCGCCCCACCCCTTTATATATGCCGCCACCCCGCCCCAACACCACCACTGGCGCCGCCAACCCTGCCGCCCGCAGCCGCCGCCGCCTCGTGCCGCCGCCGCCGCCCGCACTCGCCGCCGCAGCCGCCGCCGCCAAGCCCCACTGCCCCACGAGCCGCCGCCCCGCACCCCGCCTCGCCGGAGCCCTCTCGCCGGAGGTAGCTGCTGCGCCCCGCCACTGGTTTTTTTTATAAAAACTGTTCGGTTTTTTTAGAAACCCTAGATCCGTTTTTTTATTCGCCGGTTTTTTCCAATTCTTCTAGTTAGCGGATGTTCGTCCGTACGTTCGTTTTAACGAACGGTTTTTGCCCGTTAGTTACAGCTAACGAACGCTCGTTCGTTAGACTGTTCGTGAGTTTTCTTTTATTGGACTTATTCCGTGATTTTTCTGATCGTGATTTCTGATCCGATCTTAGTTTCTGTTTATCTTTTCGCTAGTTTAACGGAATCAGGCAATTCAAGCGCCTGGAGTTTCTTCTCGAAACCCTCTTTCCGTTTAACAAACACAAACAAGTTTTTGCTACTGTAAAATTTGACCTAGTTTCAGATTAGTAAACGAAGCTTCTTTCTTTCGCCGTTTTAGTTTTGTTGCTCCGTTTGTTTTGATTCTTTTTGCGAACCGGAGTTCTTAATTTGAACTTTCTGGTCAACCTCTCTTATTTGAGTTTTGCTTGTGCATCATTGCTTGTTACTTATGTATGTTATTGTTTGCTTGCGATAGAATTCCCGGAGTGCGAAGCGTGTTACTACGAGTCTCTAGGATTCGCGGATTGTCAGCAAGGCAAGTAACACTTTGATCATATCCCATTATTACCCAGTTTTTATGCATTAGTTCCAATCCTGAAACATTGCATGATTAGGATGTCATTAACTGGTGGGTTGGGAAGTAGTTGCTGAGGTAGAACCTATTGCTCTGTTATATTCAGACCCTTGGGAGTTACTTCTACGTATTGCTTATATTGCTATGCTATGCTCGTAGACGTTGTTTGGGTTTGAGTGAAATTCATGTCAGATGTGAGATTGTTAATTAATGGTTCAACTTAAGGTGGCAACTTAATCAAACAACTGGGTGGATTTAGGCACCAGGGGAACCCAGTTTGCTCTGTTTTTTTGGAAATCACGGGGTACCCGTGTGATCTTCCTGTGGACCGCCACCCAGGCTCAAAGGGAACTGAGATGATTCATGCTAGAAAATTGCGTGTGCAGCCACAAGATATTATGGGCTCTAGCATAGTTGAGTAAGTTACGTGAAGCTCTTGAAGAGGTAGATCAGCAGGTAGTGGGTTTTGTAGGTTTGGTATGGTCTACCCGGAGTAGAGAGTTAACATTTCTGAAGACTGTGTCTCGGTCATCGTTTCTCAAACACCATGTCGTGCGAGAAATCCAACGGAGGAGATCGAGTCTTGTGGGAAAAAGTGCACAATCCTCTGCAGAGTGTACAATCTAATCATGGTTAGCCGTGTCCCCGGTTATGGACAATTCTTGAGTATCTAGTACTTGGGTTATCACATGTATCTCACCATGATTAATTAATACTGTTGGGATGTTAATTCACTTTAATTGGGATTGAGTTGAGGATACCTTCTCAATGATGTTTCCACCACCATGATAGTAAAATTAAAATCTATTCCATTATTCTAGGGAAAAATTGGCTTTTCGCAAAACTACAACCATACAGCTTTCCACCAGCCATATATGCATGTAGTGATAGCATTATTCTGTTTCTGCTCTACTGTGTTATATTGCCAGCATATTCCATGTGCTGACCTGTTTTCGGGCTGCAACGTATTATGTTGCAGACTTTTCAAACGAGGAGTAACGTTCGCTAGGTCGTTGCCGTGCAGCTCAGCTATGCCGTTGGAGTTGATGGACTCATTTTATCTTCCAAGCCTTCCGATGTTATCGCATTAGATGGCCTTAAGCCATATTATTGTAATAAGTTCTCTTTGGAGACATTCGATGTAATAGTGTGTGATTGCTACTCTGTTATAAATCCTTCGAGTACTGTGTGTGTCAGCATTACCGATCCAGGGATGACACTGAAGCACAGAGACTTGACCATCTGAGGTCGGGTCGCTACAATATTGATATAGATGGACTATTTTGATGGTGTGCATGTCTTTGGAACAGAGTAGTAGCATGGGTCCGCTTGACTATAAGGAACTATTTATCCACAGATATAGCTTTCTCTGCTACTCCTTCCAGTGATCGGTATGCAGTGCATGTGTCCATAGACATGACAGCTTGTCAATGGAAGTTCAACTATGGCGACCATGACGTTTCATCTCGCGATTCCCACGACGCCTCTCCAACCCATGGCACCACGCCCCCTGACATGCGCCTCACCCCTCTCGGCTGCCCCGCCCCTCTGCCTTTGTGTGCATGACATGTGGGCCACCTAAAATGCGGCGAGCATCAAGTTTCTACCACAGCCATCCGTGATTCCCATGACGCCGCTCGAACCCATGAAACCGCACGTCCCCCGACCTGCGGCTCACCCCTCTTGGCCCCACTGCCCCTCTGCCTACGGGAGCATTACATGTGGACCAGTCACCTATCGGGTCCACATGTTATTGACTCAAAGGTAGGTGTAGTAAGGCACTGAAGCTCAGTCCCGATGGCCCTGAGAGGGAAATGTAACTCCTGCGCCAGGGGTTGTGGTGCTCCCGCAGCACGAACTCGTGCCAAACTCGAGATTTGTTTCTTTACTATACATGCACGCAACGATTTAATGGACATTGTATTCTCAACATGTGATGGGGAGCTCTAAATTTGAATTTGAAACTTATAAAACGAAAAGATTCAAAACAAATAAACTGGGAAAGAGGGAGTATATCGTAGGATGTGTCCCATACAAAATAAGTCCCCTGGTTTGTCACCACGAAGATGAGGTTACAAAGGAGCACAGCGTCTTCCTACTCGTATGGGAACAAATCGGCCGCAGACAGCATGGTCCGCCTTTGACCGCCATGTGCAAGGTTCGTGCTATCTTATTCAATCTCACCGTGGTTCCATCGTACCAATTCATGCGGTGGCCCATTGCATGGCTGATCCCAATGTTGGATAAAGGTTCTACGGGAACGGTTTCACTGTTGCAAATGTTGTGCAAATTGATGTTGGTACCCTCCAGTACATATGCAAGCTAATCTCCACTCGCACCGAGCCTAACCTGTGAAACCATGGGTAGGGGGAGAATTAGGAAATGGACATGGAAGTAGTTTTTAGAATGCATTTACTACGTGATCAAACTCATCTTACCTGCTCATCGGAGGAAATCCGAGTGCCCCTCAACGTCGGCATCTCAAGGGGCGTCAACTTGCAACTACAGCCACGCCACGCTAGAGAGACCCCCAAGGAAACATCCTCATGCGTTCCATGGAACATCAAGATGCATTTGTATGAGTAGTTTATCTTATGAGAGAAAAGGATGAGCGAGGGAAGGCCTCTCGAGATAGAGATGGAAACTACTACTACCAATGTGCTGGCCCGTGCGTTGCAATGGATCCAAAGTAGTATAATAATACTTGTTCACGTGCTTGAAATATAAACACTCTAGTTTTGATATACATGTGTCAGCAGACATGACAGCTTGTCCATGGAAGTTGAACCACGGCGACCATCACGTTTCTTGTTTCTACCACTAAGCCACTGAAGTTTGGTTCCATGGGCCCCGAGAGGGAAATGTAACTCCTACGGCAGGCCTTGTGGTGCTCCCGCAGTATGAGCTCGTGCCAAAACTGGAATTTGTTTCTTACTACTACCAACTAGTACTAGTAAGGTACACGTGCATTGCACGCATGAGATTCTGGTGGTTTGTGCATTATGCTTCTACATGTGGAGCTTTCTGGATTCTAACATGTGGCAAAATCTAGTGGAATGTAAGGTTAGGCAAGTTTGATTTACTTAGGCGAGTGTTTGATTCAAGCCACACCTTAGGCAAGCCACACTAAGGCCCCACATGACATACACACAAAAAATGTGGCAAGATTCCCTTAGGCTTGCAAACTTGTTTCTCTCGTTTTGAAGAACTGATAACTTTGCCTAAGCTTAGCTGTGGCAAAGTTAGGGTCTGTTTGATTCAAAGGATTTTCATAGGATCTTTGAAGGATTAGAATCCTTAGGAATTTTTCCTATGTTGGTCGTTTGATTCGTAGGATTGAATCATGTAGAATATTTTCCTAAGGATTCATTTGTACTACGTTTCACAGGAATTCTAACATGCACTCCAACCTCTTGAAAGAAATCCTTTGTTTTTCATGTCGCACAATCAAACAAACTAAAATCCTATAGGGATCCAATGAACATGCCATTCCAATCCTACTTTTTTCCTATTCCTGTGTTTCTGCAATCCTATGAATCAAAGAGGCCCTTAGTCAAGAATTAAGTTCAACCATGGAGTCTTCTATATTATACATGTGGCAGAATCTGGTGGATGATATCCGGGAGTCAGTAGTGCTCGGATTTTCCATCTTTGTACCGTCGGATTGGCTTCATCCAACGACCAACTTTCAAAGTTTTTCACACACTATATAGGGGGTATAGATATAGATGTGCCGGTCCGTTGCGATGGATCCAAAGTGTATATATCTATTTAGTGGAGTGCACTCTAAACACATTATCTATTTATTTTTCTCTAACCGTCCGTAGCCATGCAACCAAGCCACATAAGCTTCATGGGTGCCCCCCACATCATATTATTCATACTACGTTGATTGAAAAAAAAGATAAATCACCCAAAACAAGATCTTCCCGTTTTTTGTTCCTACGATGTTGTGTCGTGCACGTACCTACTAGTTATATAGTGGTAGTACTAGTAATATAGTATTAGGAGTACAAACTTGGTACTAGTAGGAGTAGTACTAGTACGGAATGCTCCTACTCTATCAACGAGCCCCGTCTGACACCAAATTTCTTGGCTTCCGTGCTACAGCTAGATCTTCCCCTCGTTTCTTTTTTCCAACCCGGCGGCAGGCGGGGTGTCGGTTTGCTCAACGGCGGTCCAACATGAAAGTGAAAATGCTAGGCAACACGCCTTCCATAAGCCATGTGTCGTGCCGGACGTGCCATGTTATACTCCCGATTCCTGGGCATGTGGGGGTCCGACGCGAACGCGGCAAGCCTTTTCCTTTTACCAGCAATGTGCTCGTGCGTTGCGACGGATCCAAAGTAGTAGAATAGTAGTATTTGTTCACAAACTTGAAAGAAATCACTATTTTTTTGATATAATCCTAATATATTACTCCCTCCATACCTAAATATTTGTCTTTTTTGAGATTTCAAATGGACTATCACATACAGATTATATAGACATATTCTAGTGTTTCTAGCAAGATGCCCACGCGTTGCACTAAGTTGATGGAAAAGGTAAGCACAACTTATAAATTTATGGATGGAGTACTAGTTACAGTGATGCATATAATTAAGCAAAGGGATCACACATGTCGGTATTGACTAGAACAAGAATGCAACAGCACAATAAGAATTAAGGCCACGATGATACGATCGCAGTGGTGGTTATAGAAGGCAGGAAGAAAGATGGATCCATGAATGTACGACCTCCTCCTCCTCAACTTAGTGCGCCGGGCCACCGACCGGCGGCTAAGGAGCGGCGGCTTTTGTGGAGAGGTCGAGGTGCTTCTCAGCAAAGGCATCCAAGGCTTCCAGCCAGTTGAGGAAGGCCAACGTCATACCGTCCTCACTAGCCTTGTAGATACCTATGGACACGATTTCTTCGTACATGTGGATGTGTAGGTCGACGAATTCTTGCAGGGCGAGGCGCCTGGCGGCGAGTGCGACCTCCAGGTGGACATTCTTCGTGGCGTCGGCGGGCAGTCGCAGGGCCACCAGTGCTTGAAAGAGGTTCCGGCCATGGAGGCTGATTAGGGTGGCAGGCAATGAGGAGCCCGGGCGCGCGGGTTGGAGGAGTACGGCGATGTCGTCCGCGAGCTTCTTGAGGACGGTGAACTTGTTGCTGGTGGCAACGATCATCTGGTCCAACTGAAAGTCATAGTTGGCGACGAAGGCGGCCGTCCACCAGCCGGTCTCCAACACCGTCTGGAGACGATCCTCGGCGCCATGCCGCAGGCCGGCATCATGGACCATCTGGCGCAGCCGCTGGCCACTCACGAGCATCGCCGCCATGGGGTTGGAGTGAGCTCTTTTGCGCCTAGTGTAGGTGCTTAGGCAAATGCTGAGGTGCGTACGATGTGGTAGATGCATTGGAATGGAGGGGCACCTTTATATGAGGGCAAATGAGGGCGAACTGCATTGCATTCACATCGTGCAGCCTCTTTTCCCGGACCTCCTCCCATTACTTCCCTCATGCATTAATTGAAGAAGGATGCATTGGCCGTTCAAAATATCGGGAACCGCTACTCCCTCCCTCGTCTGCATTAAAGCCGTATCGAGAACTGCACCGCCCACTATCAAATCGAATACTCCCTCCGTCCAGGTGAGTATTAAGTCATCTTACAAAAACCAAATAGTAAACACATAGGCATGGTGCATTAACTCGCACGTTGTTTCTTATTTTTTGACATAAATAGAGGAATCAACCAAGAAGAGATGTGGGGCTTGTATGCTTTTAATGACTTGAGACTATCAAACATGACATGCAGTGGTCAGTTTATTGCACAATAACAAATACAACCCACGTCAGCACACACGCATCTTATATAGCATCACATCCAATGGCTATAAAAGATGAATGCGACCAAATTATATATCATCTAGATGAGTTCTAGCAAAACTGTATTAATAATACTTAGTACTCCTGCGCCAGGTATCATATATTAGTATCATGTAGTACTTTATTTATTTATGAGGTATCCAGATGGCACTGCACCGCCAAGAAAAGAGGGTAACATCAAAATTACGGACTACTTTTTTGAGTATGTTGGTAAGGTCCTGTCATAGTCACTTGTTGAAATCTCTAAAAAGACAAATACTCCCTCCGTCCGGAAATACTTGTCATCAAAATGGATAAAAAGGAAATGTATCTAGACGTATTTTAGTTTTAGATACATCTCTTTTTATCCATTTTGATGAAAAGTATTTTCGGACGGAGGGTGTAGAAAACAGAGTTGGCGATGATGGTGTGCGTGCCATCCTGCAATATAGGCCGTCGGATTTATATCTAACGGATAGAAAAGAAACTATGGAAATTTTGCAAAAATATACCCACATGTCTCTCCACGTTCGCAAATAAGTCCTTCCCTCGTTCAACCTTTTCTCTCACAAGATAAACTACTCATACAAATGCATCTTGATGTTCCGTGCAACGCACGGGCAACTAGCTTATTTGTTTTAAAATAGTTGCTGCGATAATTGGGTTGAAGTGATATATTTTATGTCTGCCCCGAATGATTTCAGATTCACTAGTAGTAACAAAGAAAAGGTTGCCTTGTTAATTAATAGAAAACTGGGTGAAAACTATCACATGAGGCCGGTAAAAACAAGGCACACTGGGTTCAGCGTCATCGTCACTACAGTTGTGCGCGCGCGAGAAGTCTACATATCGAGGGGGCTACCGAGCGAGGCACCGAGACACAATGTTTGAGAGAGAAACCAATTGACAAAATAATGATCAGATCGAGTTGTCACCCTTCTGCTGTCATTGTTGGGGGGGAGGGAGAGAAAGACGTATCGAGAGTGTGCGCGGTAGGCACAGAGGCACAACTAGCGAGTGTGTGTGTGTGTGTGTGTGTGTGTTTGAAAGAGGAGTAGATAGATTATTATGAAGATCGATGTGCCACCCTACTCCTTCGGTGCTGGGTAGTGTGTGTGTGTGTGTATGTTTGAGAGAGAAGCCAGTCGATAGATTAGTATCATGATCGAGGTGTCACCCTACTCCTTCGGTGTTGGGAAGTGTGGGTGTGTGGGGGGGGCAGTGACACTCACATATCTCTCCTCTTATAAAAAACAGAGTTGGTGATGATGGTGTTCCTGCCATGTTGCAATATAGGCCATCCAATTTATATCCGACGGACAGGAAGGAAACTATAGCAATTTTGCAAAAAGATACCCACACCCCTCTTCGCATTTGCAAATAAGGCATTCCCTCGTTCATCCTTTTCTCCCACAAGATAAACTTCTCATACAATGCATCTTGATGTTCCGTGCAACGCATGGGCATCTTGCTAGTAGGGAGAAGGAGTTTGTGTGACACATATCTAGCTATATTAAGGGATAGGTAGATAGCATATGTGTGAGAGACATTAGTGGCTGTGGGTGGGCGGAATTAAAGGGGTGGGCGTGTTAGACATAGAGAGCGTGTGTGTTTCTATGTGAGAGACTTGTAGGACGGGGTAGAAAGATGAATTTAACCCTGACGGAGGGAGAGAAATACACGAAGTGCGCGTGTGTGATTCTGATGCCCACAGGGAAATGAGATATGTATGCATGTGAGAGAGATTGCACAATTCATTCACGTCTCACTATCTAGCGATCGTGGACGTGCATCGCTTGAACATAAGTCAATATCTACTTCGTATCATGGCCAAAGGTACAATATCGATTCAACGCTATAAAGATTGGACACTCACATATCACATTTTTTCTATTTAAATAAGCCTTTTTAGTTGTGCATGCCAAAGTTACAGTGATGTTTCTTCAAACAACCAATGTAGCTATCATGAACATGCACCATTGTTACTCTTGCATTCAAATTCATTAGTCTTGGATGATTTAAGTTTCTATTTTGAAGTAATATATGTAATATTCATATATGAATTCAACGGATACGCAATTTATGAAATGGAGGCTATGTAATCATATGAGGTAACACTTTTAAGTAGCTGACTACAATATCCATTTCTTTTTGTGCGCCTCTACACTAACACGTCAATGCATTATGTTTAAAGTAAATAACCAATGGCACTAAATTATCTATTTACACGAGAAATACATAGGATGAGCGTTTGATCCCTTTTTTGTGAACGCGCCACTACACCCGTAAGATTGGCCACGCCCGTGTGAACATCCAAGTTATCGGCGCATCATCCCGAGTTATTGTCTTTTTTTTGTGGTGGACTTCAAACCATTTATTAACTGCTGACGCGTGCCCCGTGTACACAGTCTAGCATGACCTTCCCTCTAGCACGGTCCAAAATTAGTTGAAACTGGATATGAACGATCCTGCGGGCGGCAAAATCTCCCACCTCCTTCTAAAATTTCCGGCACCTTAGTCTTTAGCATGCGAAATCCCCTTTTGTCCTTGGTGCATGGAGACCAACAATTACAATACCGCCCTCATCTACATGATAGGTCGGGGCTGCTTTGGTAACTTCCGGTTCCCCCACTACACAGCACCCCCATTTCCTCTCCCCCGCCCGAAAAAATAACTAGCTCCACAGCACCAGAGCATCTTACATCACGCCGCCCGTACTTCATCGCCCTTTCTCCCCTCCCCTCTCGAAACCCTAGACTGCTCATCCACCGGCGTACCATAGCCCATTCACTGCCAGCGGCGTCCACCTTGCCGGATCTGCTTCTGCGGCCGCATCTACCCCTCCCATCTCCCCTAGAAACAAGTAGACTTCTCATCCACCACTGTACCACAGCCCATTCAGTGCCAGCCTTGTCCACGGCGCCGGATCTGCTTCGCCGGTACTCTCGTCAACCGCCGCGCATCTGCAGCGGCTCATTCGTACTCCCCACGGGAGACGCTTCGTCCACACCCCCCGGAGCCACCCCACCGACGCCCCCGTCGACGGCCTCTGATCCTCTTCACCGACACCTTCCTCAACCCTACCGGAGCCGCTTCGCCGACACCTTCCTCAACCCTACCGGGGTAGCTTCACCTATACCATTCTCAACCCTATCGGGGCCGCTTTGCCAACTCACAAGTCCACGGCCTCATATTCGCTTCCTCGCACCCTCATCCAACCTACCGGAGCAGCTTCTGATGCCCCATCCACGGCCGCAGATCCGCATCGTCGACACCACCCTTAACCCAACCACCGGAGCAGCTTCTGATGCCCCGTCCGCGGTCGCAGATCCGCATCATCGACACCATCCTTAACCCAACCACCGGAGCAGCTTCACCTACGCCCTAATCCACGGCCATCGATCCACTTCGCCCACACCATAGTCCACCCTACTTCAGCCGCTCCACAAGCACCCTACCCGATGGTTCTAGATCTCCTTACCAGACCCCGACAGCCAGCGCAGCGTCATCACCCTCGACGTTTCTAACCTGGTTCCCACAGTCTGGAGAGATGCCAAGCACCCGCAACGGCCTAGGTACTTGTCACCTTTAAACCCGTCCAGCATCACCTGCCCAATGTACTTCAAATATACTAATCGGTCGCTGTTACCTGTTATGCAGCTGGCAAAAACTACAAGGACGATGTTTCTTCTGGATCTAACAGCTTGGCCAACCAAGATCCTGGACTGAGGCATTGCTATGATATTGTAAGCGCGTCTCTCTCTCTCTCTTGTATTGTTCTGTGCCTGCGAGCGTGCTTTGCTAGGATTTTCGACCAGTAATCCCTTTGTGCAGACAATGATTTCTACTACTGGCTGCTAAATTAGATATGTAGATGTCATACATGATACTACCTTGTACCTCCGTTCCTAAATATAAGTCTTTCTAGAGATTCCACTATAGGCTACATATGGAGCAAAATGAGTGAAACTACACTTGAAAATGCATCTATATACATCTGTATGTGGTCCATACTGGAATTTCTACAAAGACATACATTTAGGAACAGGGGCAGTACATTACACAAAATCGTAGGTGGCATGTAGGAATTCCAGTGCACTACATTAGGCTCCCTTAGAGTTCCTGCTAGTCCAGCATACAGAGTCATGGCTAGTTTATGGTACACACACAATCGTTAATTGGTGGTTTAAATATGCGCAAGGGATATGCAATGTAGTATCATGTAGAGATGTCTGAAATTAGCTGTGTCAACTTGCAGATAGGGTTACACAATGAAAAAGTACAAGATGCATGTGGCAATTTCATGGAACATCGCAAAAAAAGGAGAGGCAGCGGTGAGCCTATACAGTGTGCCATGGTACTTCACTCCTCCATTGCAATCATCGTGACATGTTATTTGTATGCTAGTTCTATTAGCCCAGTTTCTCAGGGACAGTTATTACGAGTTATCCTAAGAAAATAAGCACCTGTGAATATAAGCTCCATGTAATAAGCCAAGCAGTTCTTTTCATTGCGTTTTCAGCTTATCTTTGGTATGATCAGTGGAAAGTCTAGATTACATTATATTTTTTTCATTTTGCTGCCCATATGAAAATTAATTTGACTTGCAAACATCACAAATTGAACCCAGTGCAGTAATTAATATGATAGGAAAACAGACCATCACTATTTGCTCAAAATGCAAATACAAAGATACCATCTACTTGGCACAATCTACTTTGGTCAATGTTTTCCATAGAGATCCCATTGCCTAATTTAAACGAAGAATGCATGACCCACATTTAAATGAAGAACAATTATTTATTGAAATTCGATGGTCCATGTGGCTGGTTATTATCGTATAGCAGCACCACCTGAAAGCATCATATAGCAGCAGCAGCTCATAGCAACTCATCATACAATAGGAGCAGCCTACAATTCATCATATACCAGGAGCAGCTCATAGCAATTCATCATATAGCAGCAGCAGGAGTAGCTCACAGCAATTCATCATATAGCAGCAGCAGGAGAAGCTCATAGCAATTCATCATATAGCAGCAGCAGGAGCAGCTTGTAGCAACTCATCATATAGCAGCAGCAGCAACAGCTTGTAGCAACTCATCATATAGCAGCAGCAGGAACAACTTGTAGCAACTCATCATATAGCAGCAGCAGCTCATAGCAATTCATCATATAGCAGCAGCAGCTCATAGCAACTCATCATACATCAGCAGTAGCTCATAGCAATTCATCATATAGCAGCAGCAGGAGCAACTCATAGCAATGCATCATATAGCAGCAGCAGAAGCAGCTCATAGCAATTCATCGTATAGTGGATCAGAATGAAAATTTGGCAAAAAATCAGAGGAGATCCTCACCTTGTTGGATGAGCTCATCCTTCAACAGCACCTCAAGGCCATGGCCTGGGAGGAGGGGAGTGGGAATAAGGTGCCTTCTGCCGCAGCGTGGCATCAGCCGTAGTTGGGCAGCGCCCGCCGAAGTAGTGCGTTGGACGAACCAAGTGGAGCAGCTGCTGGAGACCATGAGAATGAGGGGGGGGCAGAGGGAGGAGAAGCCAGGGAGATTTGCCCCTACCCGCCGGCCATGTAGCCTAGCTGGACATAGCATCGTCGAGGACAAGGCCAGATGGGAGTAGTGGTAGGGCAATGAGGGCAGGGCAATGAGGGAAAGGGAGAGGAGATGCAAGCAGGCAGGGCAATGAATGCTTGCGTGTTTGTTTTTACTTGAGGGTCAGGTGTGACACGGGCGTCAGCAGTTGCATTTTGAGTGTAATATAGCCAGACAACAGAGTCATTTCACTATTCCCCTTCCCTTCAATTTTTAGTGAGGTTCTACCCGAAACACCCCCCCTCCAAAGCGAAATTAGTTAAGCCCAAGCCCATAACTCAAAAATGACTTCTTTACATCTTTTATGGCTTATTTTGACAATATGCCCTGAAAAGGCGGAATCGAACTGGCCCTTAACCTGCAATTCAATTGTGCATGCAATGATGAATCACTCCTGCCTGCTATTTGTACATTTAGGCATCATCATACATGGCATAATCTAATACATGTGCATTCCATTGTAGAATCTGGAATATGCAATGTTTATGTTAGTTCATACGTTGCACATGATGTTTAAATTCCCCTTAAATCTGGTCAGTCAAGTGATGGTCTTTAAGCCTCCTTCTTTGCTTCTTTTCTTGATATGTAAGATTTTCTCACACATCTGTTCAATTGCTTGTTTGCATCAGCCAGCCATACTAGGACCGTTTGCTTTGATTACTTACTGTTCTTGACATAACACTCTAATAGAGCTTTTCAATGATTTAAACACTAAGGGCTGCTGTAGTCGGGCCTTGACTAACTCATAAGTGACATAAAGGTTTGGTTGTACACTACAGTAGGCTCTCCAAGCGTACCTGGAGATCCAGTTCGAAGGTATGCCTAGTTTTTACATAGTGCAAACATAGTAAATGCTCATTTCATTGTGTGCAAGTGCAAGAGATGCGACATGTTTCATTATGTGGTGTTGTTTTGTTATAATCTCATTCTTTTGTGTTCACAGACTGGAAAGTATGCATATTTATCTTCCAGGGAGACGAGTAACTAGTTTGTGTCACCTTGCAGAGGGGGTGCAGTGAAGATAAGATTGAGGATTTCCAAGTACAAGATGTTAGAAAGGAGCCTTGCAAGAGAAGTAGGAGCTGCGCCGAGCGTCTTCAACCTGCTAAGGTAAGTCACTGTATGCAACTCAACAGTTCAATTCCTTGTTTGTTTCAGGCATAGTTAATTTTCTCTTTTCAATTGCTTTATTTGTCCTCAGTTAATGAGATGCCCAAATAATCATGCCTAATGTTCGGTACTTGTATCACTATTAGTTGACATAATTAAAGGCCTTACCATTTAATTACTTTGCCGAAATGTGCCTGAAGCTTTTAAGTCTATTAACCAACTATTATTGCATGAGGCTCACAATCTACTTTATACTACGCTAATGATTGCATAGTTTTGTCTGCTGTAGTATGTTTGTATGAAACCCTCTGCTGTTCATTATGCTCCCTAAGACTTTAATTGAGGCACAGAATGGCCAACTGCTTGCTTACTTATACGCAACGTGCTATCTAAATTTGTAACTTGTCTGTGTTTCCAATTGGGCCCCAACATCATGCTCCTCTCGTGAGCTAAGAGGGATTTCTGTATGCAGGCTGCACAGACTTTCTTTTTTATAATTTTTAAAATATCACCTGCTTATGCTTCATGACGTGTAACATTTTTTTTGAAAGTGACGTGTAACATTATTGTTAGTCCTGTTTTGCCATGTAGTACAAAATAGTGTCTTGTTCGCTTCACTGTTGTAACTATATTTTTGCCCTAGTCATGTGTACTTACACAAACATTTCAGGATGAAGTGACATCAAAACAAAGATTTGCGAGCAGTGCGGCATGGGCGTTACCAAATGATTATGGATTGGAATTGGAATGTGCTGATGTTCACGAGCATCAACTAGAGGTGGCAAGACAACGTGTACATGATTGTCAATGTATAATCAACAAGTTGAGACTGGACATGCAGGTATTAGATGCAGGAGTAAAAAAATGAAACAAGACACTGAGGTAACCATGAAGGAATTGGAGATTTTGCAGACTGAAATTTGTGCTATCTGAATCCGGCCAATCCTATTTTCTGAAGAGATTATAGTTCAAATGGAGTTAAGTTGATGCGCGTCCATGATGTATGAGCTGTATTTACCCAGTGTATGTAATTTGCTGTTTGTGTATGCTTTATTATCACCTGTGCCGAACCATAATGCCCAGTGGGTATAATCGGCTGTAATTTCTTTATTGTATAGTGTAGGATTATTCTACCTTTCTATGCCTTGATCTCTTTGTTGTAATAGTGTAGTCTTTTTAGAGGTGATAGTATTGAGTAGGATAATTCTTTGAATATGCTATATCGTTCAAACGGGGGCCAGTTCGCACGACCATGGCCCTTCATGGGCCGTCGGATCCATAGGCCTTCTATGTTTCGTAGGATCCATGGGCCTTCTACGTCTCATAGGATCCATGGGCCTTCTACGTCTCGTAGGATCCATGGGCCTTCTACGTCTCGTAGGATCCATGGGTCTTCTACGTCTCGTAGGATCCATGGGCGTTGTACGTCTTGTTGGATCCATGGGCCGCTGACTCATTTATGGGTCTTGTACGGGCCTTTAATGGGCCGTAGACGGGCCTTTAATGGAAATCGTACGTTTTATGGGCTGACCATAACGGGACGTTAATAGGCCGTATTTGGTGATGCTATGAAAATGGCCCAACAGACTAACGGTCCACAAATGGGCCAACTGTAACGACGGGCTGAATTTGGCCCACAAACAGAAAATGACAGTAACGGGCCATAAGTAACCGAATGCTGCAAATGAGCCCAAGAATGAATGGTCCCTTAGAAGGCCGAAAGTTAACTTCGGCTGGAAACGGCCCAACAGAATAACGGGCCGTTAATGGGTATAAAGTGATACACTGTTCATTACGGGCTAGTTTCACCACGGGCCGTTAATGGGGGTAAAGTAATACACTATTCATTACGGGCCAGTTTCAACACGGGCCGCTAATGGGCCAAGAGTTACAAAGGGCCTCATGTGGCCCGAAAGACGTCATGGGCTATACATGGGCCAGAAGTTAAAACGGGCTGGAATCATATTGCACGGCCCCGATGATGCTACTGGGCCTAATTCGGATAGGGCGTAACGGGCCTTGGGTTAGCGGGCAGTAAATGGGCTATATGCGAAAAGGTCGTTAACATGCTTTCCATGGGCCGGCCCGCCAACTTTTGACCAAGTCAAATGGGACGGCCTTTTCACAGGAATGGGCCACTGTTGGGCCGTGCCACGTGTCGACGTATCATAGGCGCCTTCTGCCTAGTGAGTGGATGACATCTGTCCCAACGATGAGCCGACACGTGTATACTCCAGCCAATGATGATTTTACACGTGGAAAGTCCCCATTGGTCGGGGCTGTTAACGGGTTATCGGATCCAAAACCCGACCTGATAGCTTAACGGTGTTCTGTTACGGTGGATGCCACATGTCGATCACCCTTAACGCGTGATTTATTGTCATGGAAGTGGACACTTCCATAATGATAATTTTGGTAATGTCATGGAACACTTCTACGACAACACAGGTATGACTATCTTGATTCTGTCATAAATTTGTCATGGATGTACATGCATGACAAAAAAAGCGACCTACTGTGACAAACACGTATCATCACGGAACTCTATTCTTTTGTAGTGGCGGTGTTCGGCTGAGGGCCGAACTTGGAGCCCCCGGGAGCCTTGCTCCCTTTACTCCTGGAGTCCGGAAGGTCGCCTTCAGGCGCCTCCGGGATTGTCCCCCCGGCTCGGTGCCCCTTGAGACAATACCTCGGCATTGTCCGTAGGGCAAGGAGAGGAGGTGGTTGGAAGTGTATCACTATTCATTTCCGACGAGTCCAAGGAACCGTCCGACGATGATACATCGATACGGGCTTGGGGCGGACTGCATAATCATATTCGACATTAGGAGAAGCAGTGCGACAAAGGTATGCTATGAGTTACTCTGGTATCCGAATACTTACGACTTCGCCAGGGGCTTGGCCCTGAGCAGCCACTCGTCTTCGCCATCGGCGGCGGTGGTGGAGTAGTCCGGAAGGAGAGTCCTTCCCTTCTTGGACCCTTCGGCCTCCCCGGTTGGGGCGG
Organism: Triticum urartu; assembly: GCF_003073215.2. Classification (NCBI taxonomy): domain Eukaryota; kingdom Viridiplantae; phylum Streptophyta; class Magnoliopsida; order Poales; family Poaceae; genus Triticum; species Triticum urartu. The sequence goes on along the minus strand of NC_053022.1, from coordinate 183,477,173 downwards.
CCTTCCTTTTCTTGTCTCCCCTGGCTGGAGGGGGGAGAATCTTCATCTTCCTTCTCCCCGTTTTCATGGGAGGAGTGTGTCTCGATGTTGTCCGACGATGAGTCTGATACCACCTGGCGCCGGGAACTCTTTCGGGTTCCCTTGGTCTTCTCCGGCACCTCATAAGGAGCCGGAGTCTGGATCTCCGTCAGGGGAGCGTCCGCAGTGTTTTTGGGCAGAGGGGCCGGACAGTTAATCTGCTCCAATGTCTCCACCCAGTCCTGTCAAAGGCATGGGAGCTCAGACCCCGCACATGGTTAAGCTATTCGAAATAAACACCCTACCAGATGTACAAAACTTACCAGATTCGCAAGGCACTTCACGCTTAGCCTGCGGTCCTCAGTAAGAGAAGGATGGACCTCGGCGCCCTTGAACAGCACCCTCCAGACGTCCTTATGCGTCGTGTCAAAGAGCTCGCTGAGAGTCTGGTGTTGGGCCGGGTCAAACTCCCATAAGTTGAAATCCCGTTGTTGACACGGGAGGATCCGACGGAAGAGCATGACCTGGACTATGTTGACAAGCTTAAGTTTCTTGCTTGTCATGTTCCGGATACACTTCTGGAGTCCATCCAGCTCCACCGAAGAGCCCCAAGACAGGCCCTTCTCCTTCCAGGAAGTGAGCCGCGTGGGGACTCCGGATCGAAACTCGGGGGCCGCCACCCAGTTGGTGTCGCGTGGCTCGGTGATGTAGAACCACCCCGATTGCCACCCCTTTACGGTCTCCACGAAGGAGCCCTCGAGCCATGTAACATTGGGCATTTTGCCCACCATGGCTCCGCTGCATTCCGCTTGTTGGCCGCCTACTACCTTCGGCTTGATATTGAAGGTCTTCAGCCATAGGCCGAAGGGGGGCCAGATGCGGAGGAAAGCCTCGCACACGACGATGAACGCCGAGATGTTGAGTATGAAATTCGGGGACAGATCATGAAAGTCCAGCCCGTAATAGAACATGAGGCCGCGGACGAATGGATGGAGGGGCTACCCCAATCCACGGACGAAATGGGGGAGAAAAACAACCCTTTCGTGAGGTTCCGGGGTAGGGACGATCTGCCCCGTGGCTTGTAGCCGGTGCGCGATATCCGCGGCTAAGTATCCGGCTCCATGTAGCTTTTTGATGTGTCCCTCCGTGACGGAGGAGGCCATCCACTTGCCTCTCGCTCTGGACATGGTTGGAGAGAGTTGAGGAGAAGGATGCGGACATGGGTGCTGGAGCTCGAGTGCGCGAGAATGGATGAGCAAGGAGGAAGAAGGCGTGGGTTGAAAAAGGTGAGACCTTATCCCTTTATAAGGGTGGACGAAACTATGCGCCCCCACCAGCCTGGTAAAACTCGTTTATCCCCCAAGCACCGTAATTGGTGGCGAGGTTGGGTTACCCATGCCCGAATTTGATGAGAATCCCGTAATAAGGGGAACACGATCTCTACTTTGACAAGATGTGTCAAGAAACCGCCTCGCGTTATGTGTGGGACTGGTTAAAGAAGAATGGTTCGAATAATTACCAGGCCACGGTGTGATGTCTTGCTGCCAAAACGTGTCAGCAGATTAGATTTATGGAAATATTATTCTCTCTACGGTGGTATGTGGAACTTATTTTGCAGGGTCGAACACTATCCTTGTATTCAAACTCTTCTGTGGTGTATCGGAGGAGGAACCCGCCTTGCAATGACGAAGACAACACTGTGCGCTGGACTCATCGTCATTGAAGCCTGGTTCAGGGGCTACTGAGGGAGTCCTAGATTAGGGGGTCTCCGGACAGCCGGACTATATTCTTTGGACGGACTGTTGGACTATGAAGATACGAGATTGAAGATTTCGTCTCGTGTCTGGATGGTACTCTACTTGGCGTGGAAGGCAAGCTAGGCAATACGGGTATGTATATCTCCTCCTTTGTAACCGACCTTGTGTAACCCTGGCCCCCTCCGGTGTCTATATAAACCGGATGGTTTTAGTCCGTAGGACAACATACAATCATACCATAGGCTAGCTTCTAGGGTTTTGCCTCTTCGATCTTGTGGTAGATCAACTCTTGTACTACTCATATTATCAAGAATAATCAAGCAGGACGTAGGGTTTTACCTCCATCAAGTGGGCCTGAACCTGGGTAAAACATCTTGTCCCCTGCCTCCTGTTACCATCCTCCTTAGACGCACAGTTAGGGAGCCCCTACTCGAGATCCGCTGGTTTGACACCGACACTAACCCTCCTCCCAAATCCATGGCGTCCCAAATCTCCATGATTGGTGGTGACTACAAGGTTAGAACCATCACCGACGATGAGTTTGACGTCATCTACACCTGTTCTTCCGCAACGGTGAAAGGATGCCTTGCTCGCTTCAGATGCATGTTCGAAAACTCAAATGGTGAGTGGGTCACTGGGCTAGATGTTGAGTACACCATAGTCCTAGGAAGCGAGAAGAATCTAAAGGAGGCAGAGAAGAAGAAGCCCACCGTGATCCAGGTTTGCGTGCATGACTTATGCTTGGTCTACCACATATGCCATGCCGACATTGAGTGCCAAGAATTTAAGAAGTTCCTCAAGAGCGGCCTAGTCAAATTCATTACTATAGACTTTAGGAACGACAAGGAAATCCTGTGTTGGATAAGCCTCGTTGTAGGCAACCCCATTGACCTCGAGAAGAAACGGCTGGTGCCCTCTTGTGATCAGCCTTCGATGTTGACCTTGGCAGGAGCCATGGTTCATCCTTCGTATGGTACACTGAAGAAACCTCCGTTCAACTTTCAGCATGCATGGGATTGGAATGTACTAGATATATACCACATCCACTATGCTGCAATGGATGGCTACCTTTCTTTCAACATCTACAAGGGTTCGTTGAAGAGCAAGAGCCAAGTGTGCGGTTCAAGCAAAGAAGTATCGCCCAAGAGGAAGAGGGACAAGGACGAAGTCGAGCACGTGGACGAGGAGTCCGAGTAAGGTGGCAGTGTCATTGCTCATGGTGGTTCTAATGCAGTGTCTACCAGATTAGTTGCTTAGTTTAATTTCAGGTGTGCTTAGTTTTATTTGAGGGGTGTGTTGTGCTGAGCCCCCAACATATCTATGTTATGTTTCTTTTTGTTACTTTAACTCCTCAGTACGTACATACTACTATTTCTTATAGTTCATCTTTTAGTTAGTATAGTACTACGACTACCACTCATTTCTTCATATTATATACTTACAATATATATGGCCAACATCATATAGCCAGCAGTTCAGTTGTCAAAGAATTTCAGGGGGCTTAGTTTTGTCAAAGAATTTCATGGTGCTTAGTTTTATTTTAAGGGTGTGTTGTGCTGGATACCATTATTGTGACTCAAATCTCTTTTGCCATGTTATAATGACATAAATACTGGTGGACCAACATGCTAACTCTCCATCTATCTCACTATAGTAAAATAAAGTGTGGGGCCTACTTGATCCCAATAGCGTTCTTATTTTCCTGTAAAATTGTTTGCTTGGTTACTTCTGACAATCGGGGCCACACTTATCATTGTGAGAATCGGCTTATTTTTGTCATGTAACATGGTCAACAGTTTTGACGTGAAAATCACAATGTCTAATGGCATTTTTGAGTAAACATCTAACTTAAATGGCATTTTTTAGATATCTAATTGCATTTTTGAGCAGGCATCTCAGAGGTCGATGGAATTTTTGAGTAGTTGTAACTTCGAATGGCAAAACTAAGTTGTGATACACAAACTAGTGGCATAAATAATAAGAACCCAAGAATTAAATAGGTATGCCAATTTCTTTGATAAAATTTAGCACCCCATTTAAGCACATACTAGCTTTTTTAATAGTACTATATGCATAATTTGGCGACGAGCGCTCTCTATATGTACCACCTTTTTTCTTTAATTTCATCTTGTTAGTTTTGCTCCATGGCGCAATCCATCGATCCTACTACTATACAAAAGTATACATTTTTTAAAAGGCTAGAGGGCGGGGCAGTCTAGCTAGGTCGGTTTCAAGAGAGGCGAGGGCCTTTGTGATTTGATGGCTCATTACTGCTGGAAGGTGGGGCCTTGTGATTTGACTGCTCGTATAAATGTGCCAACGAACTAAGGAGGAGCAAAGAACCGTGCGGTATACTCAAGTTTTCCACTTGAGTACGACAGAGGAGCACGAAACACGGCAACCCAGTGCCATATCCTCTACTCTCTACTCTTATTATATATTACTAGCAAGAGGCATTGTTCTATTGGCGATAAAGAATGATCTAATTTTCTAGTCATGTCATTTTTAGCATTGTTCTATTCATGCCTCGCAGATAAGGTGACTCATGCGGCGAAACACCCGAAGAAAAAGTAGAAACACATGAGCAAAATAAGAAGGAAGATTTTCACCCCAAAAAAGAAGGAAGACGCACACACAAGTCTGGGGCGCTGCTCTCACTACATGAAGGGTTGGTCGCTGCGGAGTCATAACTGCTTCTTCATCGGCTCCACGACCTCCATCTCCTTGCGCGTTTCCTCCGCCATCTTCTTCATTGTGTCCATGACGCGGGATTTCTCGACGCGAGCCTTCATCATCTGTTCCACGGCCGCATTATGTACCTTGACAGCAGCCGGGTGCTCGATGCGGAGCTTGGCCAACTCCTCCTTCTGTTCCATGATGAGGGCCTACAGCATCTTCATCGAGGAACTACTATTCTCATGCAGCTTCTTCCCTCTGGTGTTCTCCTCCTTCAACAGGTTGAGCTCATGGTAGAGCTTCGCCTTGTCCTCCTGAAATTGCAGGATTTCGCCGGTCGCCTTCTTCTCCAAGGCAATTCTCTTCTTCAGCAGCATCACCAAGCCGGCGGTCAACTCCCCCTACTCATTGAGCTCAGCGGGCATGTCATCGATGCTATCCTTCAGCCGCTCCACCAAGCCGTGGATGAACTCCTTCTGCTTATTGAGGTGCTTAGTAAGCTAATCGGGCATGCCGTCGAGGGATAACGTCTCCAGCGCCGCCAGCTCGGCATGTCCGGCTCTGCGGCTAGGGTGCTCCTGGAGCCATCGCCTGCCCGTGAGAGATCTTTCAGGGTCTCTGCGTGGTGGCGAGCCCTCTTTTTTTCCGCAACCATGGTTGCCGCTCCCTTGTTACGAGTAGTTTGGATAGTTCTTGACCTAGAGCTCTGCACACCGGCCATGGCAAGGACAGACAAAGAAGGAAGACTTATGAGGAGGAAGGTAGAGTAATTTTCGGTTAGGTAGTTCCCCTTTTTATAACCTAAGTACTAGCACTAGTACTAAAACCTGCATAGTGGGAACATGTTCTGGTTTGGTACGTGCTGGTAGGTGTGAGCACGCTTGCACTTAATTGTACCACTAGTACTTTGGAATGTGATGGGGACAAGGTAAAGATTAATTGATGGTTTTGGTTTCGAGGCCCATAACAGCTCCCGATGAGTTTAGTGGAACATAAATTTCAAGTACTCCCGATGAGTTTAGTAGAACATAAATTGTTTAACATAAAAATATATCATAAAAAATAGAATATTTGGAGTTTGTAATGATATATTTTTTGTAATGTATGCCTCTTATTAAGTTGGTCAAATTAACGACCTAGGTACACGTGCAAGACTTGCAAACTGAGATAGAGGGAGTACTACACTGCTCAAATGCGGTCGCACAAGTCAGTGATGTAACTGGTCATACATGACAGACCAAGCCGATGCTTGTCCCTTTGGTGAGACGTGGGTCCGACCGACCGTCTGTTGGTGCGACCGACCGTAAAGTACCTACGCGATGGATACTTCTGGCTGTGGCTTCGGTTGATTGTCATGACCAAGCATTCTAAAACTAGTGATAAATCAATTACCATCTTTTTCCAGAGGACCAAGTATTTTTTACAGGAAAACAATACGACATATAGATGGAGTGATTGTCAAGGTTGCAAACAGACATAGCGTTGCAAGTTCACTGCAGCAGCAACCGACTAGGTCACTGCATCGCTGGCGGGGAAGGAGGGCAGCTGACCTCGCCTACGATGCATGCCCAGTGGCGCTGCCGCAACTGGTCCCGAGATTTGGTTTCTCCTACCACCCATTTCAACAATTGCACCGACTGCTCATGCCATGGTGCAGGCATGCATGTTCTTTTCTCCGCAGTCGACTCCGCGAATATGATCTCTGCCATTAGCCCTGGCTTGAAATGAACACGACTGAGGGAGTCCTAGACTAAGGGGTCCTCGGGCGTATGGCCTATTGGCCATGGGACGAACTGATGGGCTATGAAGATACGAAGACCGAAGACTACACCCGTGTCCGGACAGGACTCTCCTTGGCGTGGAAGGAAAGCTTGGTGACTGGATATGTAGATTCCCTTCTTTGTAACAGACCTTGTGTAAACCTAGATCCTCCCGGTGTTTATATAAACCAGAGGACTTTGTCCGGGCAGGATACTCATTATCATAGCCATACAAGCTACACCTCTAGGGTTTAGCCATTACGATCTCGAGGTAGATCAATTATTGTAATACTCATATTCATCAATATCAATCAAGCAGGACATAGGGTATTACCTCCATAGAGAGGGCCCGAACCTGGGGAAACATCGTGTCCCTTGTCTCCTGTTACCATCGACCTTAGATGCACAGTTTGGGACCCCCTACCCGAGATCCTCTGGTTTTGACATCGACATTGGTGCTTTCATTGAGAGTTCCACTGTGCTGTCGCCGAAAGGTTCGATGGCCCCTTCGATCGTCAATAATGACACTATCCAAGGAGAAAATTTCCTCCCTGGACAGATCTTCGTGTTCGGCGGCTTCACACTGCGGGCCAACTCGTTTGGCCATCTAGAGTAGATCAAAAGTTACGCCCCTGGCCATCAGGTCAGATTTGGGAGCTTGAACTACGTTGCGGACATCCGTGGAGACTTGATCTTTGCCGGATTCGAAACAGCGGTAGCTGCTCCCGGTCACCCCGATGATCATGACCTAAATCTGTCATCAGACCGCACCCAGGAGATTGCTCCTGTAATCGCTCTGGCCCTAGATCTGGAGCAAGCTGCGCCATCCAAGGACGGCAGGATCAACCCCACTACGGAGGCCACAGATTCCACGACATTGGAGCTGCACATGGACTTAACCTCTCATGACGTTTTCGTCAGTGGAACCCCGGACTCCCCTCCGGTCGTAAGTTCCGAACCACGTGAGCTTGATTGTTTGTCGATCTTCGAATTCAGCATCGCAGACATCTTCCAGCACTCGCCTTTGGGCGATGTGCTAAACTCATTAAAAAACCTATCCTTGGCATAGGACTCGCAGCCGAACTATATCCGGCTTGAACTAGGGGCTGACGGTGGAGAATTTTGCTTCCCACCCGCCACTCACTTCATAGCCAGGGTTGAGGATTTGACCAACGAACTTGATTACGACTTCGAAGACATTGACGGTATGGATGACGAAGCCGGAGAAGAAGAGGCCCAGAACTCGCCGTTCACCGGACGCTGGACGGCCACTTCCTCGTATGACGTATACATGGTGGATGCACCAAAGGAGAACAGCGGCGAGGACAAGGAAGATCCAGCTGAGGATAAACCTTCTAAAATACAGTCCAAGCGCCGATGGTAGCGGCGCCGCTCTAAGTCATGCCGCAGTAAAGATAGCAACACCAGCACAGGAGAAGACAACACTCCTGAAGGTGCCGAAGACAACAAAGACCCTGTCAATACAGCTAATGAACAAGATGAACAGGAAGGCGGGCAGGTTAGCCCCGGTAAACAGGCCACACACGAATATTCGGAGGACGATAACTACCTTCCGCTCTCCGAGGACGAGGTCAGCCTCGGCACTGAGGATTTCATCGTGCTTGAGGAACCTCTTGAGCAGGAGCGCTTCAAGGGCCATCTAATTGCCACTACAAAGATCCTGAAATAGAAGCAGCAGCAGCTTCAAGCTGACCAAGATCTACTCAATGATAAATGGACCGATGTCCTAGCAGCCGAAGAGTATGGCCTCAAGCGCCCAACCAAAAGCTACCCAAAGCGCAAATTGCTACCTCAGTTTGACAAGGAGGCACCGAACTACATACCTCCATCATACAATGTGGCTGACCGACCACCGCGTGGTCAAGACAAAACGGCAACTCACACCGAACACCAGCCAGCCCCGCCTCAGCACACAGGCAGAGGAAAATTAGCCCACGGTCATACATATGACCTATGGCAAAACCTGAACAATAAAGCAAGACATATTAGATCAACCTACAGATCGCGAGGACGTGCCCCGACACACGGCGAAGGCCACCTATTCGGACGTGACAAACTTAGTCACGCGCGGGCCGAAAACCGCAGACGGACTCCATCAGAGCTACGTCACAATACGGCCCGATATAGAGGTGCCGCACACCCTCATTGCTTCACCGATGAGGTCCTGGATCATGAATTCCCAGAAGGGTTCAAACCCATGAATATAGAATCATACGATGGAACCACAGACGCCGCGGTGTGGATCGAAGACTTCATTCTCCACATTCATATGGCCCGTGGTGATGACCTACATGCCATCAAATACCTCCCATTAAAACTCAAGGGGCCAGCTCGGCACTGGCTCAATAGTCTGCCTGCAAATTCTATCGGCAGCTGGGAGGACTTGAAAGAGGCTTTCCTAGATAACTTCCAAGCTACATATGTTCGACCTCCGGACGCTGATGACTTAAGCCACATAGTTCAACAACCCGGAGAGTCCGCCAGGAAATTCTGGACTATGTTCTTAACTAAAAAGAACCAAATCATCGATTGTCCGGTTGCCGAAGCCCTAGCAGCCATCAAACACAGCATCCACGACGAATGGCTCACTGGCCACCTCGGCCAAGAAAAGCCAAAATCCATGGCAGCCCTCACGGCACTCATGACCCGCTTTTGTGCGGGCAAGGACAGTTGGTTGGCCCGTAGCAAAAACAATGCAAGCGACGCCGGCACCCCTGAAGCTAAAACTAGCAAAGACAAGTCTCGACGCAACAGATACAAGCGTTGAAACAACAGTGATAACACCGAGGAAACGGCAGTCAATGCCGGATTCCAGGGCCCTAAGTCCGGTCAGCGGAAGAAGCCATTCCAAAAGAACAATTCATGCCCATCCAGCTTGGACCACATACTCGATCGTCCATGCCTGATTCATGGCACCCCAGACAAGCCACCCAATCATACAAATAGAGGTTGCTGGGTTTTTAAACAGGCCAACAAATTAAACACCGAGGATAGGGAAAAGGGATCGCAAAGCGAGGAGAATGACGAAGAGACCCAGCAACCGAACACAGGGGGACAGAAGAAGTTTCCCCCTCAGGTCAAAACGGTGAACATGATATATGCTACCCTCATCCCCAAGAAGGAGCGCAAGCGTGCGCTCAGGTACGTCTACGCGATAGAGCCAGTCGCCCCAAAATTTAATCCATGGTCATCATGCCCGATCACTTTCGATCACCGGGATCATCTGACCAGTATTTGGCACGATGGCTCAGCTGAACTGGTCTTAGACCCAATAATTGATGGGTTCCACCTGACTTGCGTCCTTATGGACAGAGGTAGCAGCCTTAATCTGCTTTATTAGGATATAGCGCGAAAAGTGGGCATTAACCCATCAAGGATCAAGCCTACAAGGACTATCTTTAAAGGAGTCATACGAGGCGTAGAGGCCCGCTGTACAGGCTCAATCACATTAAATGTTGTCTTTGGATCTCCAGACAACTTCCGAAGCGAGGAGTTAATCTTCGATATTGTCCCATTCCGCAGCGGCTATTATGCACTGCTCGGACGAACCGCATTTGCTTGATTCAACACAGTACCACACTATGCTTATCTCAAGCTTAAAATGCCCAGTCCGCGTGGCGTCATAACGGTTAATGGAAATACGGAATGCTCCCTTCATATAGAAGAGCACACAGCTACCTTAGCAGCAGAAGTACAGAGCGACCTTCTCAAGCAGAACCTTAATTTGGCTGCCGAGCCCGTGGACACCATTAAGAGGGTCCGAACTACTCTGCAGCAGGAGTGCTCGGCTCGTCAGGAGCTCTACTAGCAATCCGGCCTCCGTCGCAGTTCCGATCAAGTGGTGGCATTCGTGCAAACGTACATAACTACGCACTCAAAATCCCATGGGCATCGGCGGAGGCATAGCTAGCTTGTGGTCCGCAGTACGCCTCAACCGACGTCGGATACACATATACTTTCATTTTTACTTGTTTCCTTTTTCAGGTCTCCATCCCACATGCACCATCTGATGGCCTGGTCATCGGTCCTCTTAAAGGATAAACACACCAAGATGGCGAGAAACGCAGACATATGGGGAACTTTTTAGATGATTTCGTTAACGATAAGTTTACCTCTTTTTCAGGACCCACATGCAGCTCTCCCTTGGTTTCGGCTTGTCAAATAGCCTGTTGCTTATCGCACTACCTGTATCAATGCGCCTTGACATACTAATTAAATTACAATGAGAACAGTTTGCGGCTTGAGCTGTAGGACTCCAGGTTTTTTGTACCTTTTTTGTTTTTTTCTTCCTTCTCTTTTTCAGCTCCCCTATGGATAACCCCGTCAGGTAGCACCCGTACACTTTGGTATGTTTCATGTTCGCCAGGGGATGCACAGCACCCCACATTATGACAACAAAAGTCCGAACACTTTTTATAGGTACAGTTCGGCACCCTGAATTTAGCATTATATGCATTGGCTCCGAATCATGTCTTTGGTTAATAGTTGGGTTGCCCGGCTCCTGTGCTTTCTACCTTACGCTCCGCTATATCGGCTAAGGTAGTAAAGGGGGAACTACTGCGATTGTGCCTTGGTTTATCGAAAGGAGCACCTTAGTAGAGAAAGCCGAAAACTGACTGTCATGATGCGGCGCGAGCCGGTCAGCTGTTCGGAGGTTGCAAATCGTTGGAGATTTCTTCTGCATTACGCGAAGGATTGGTACTTCCCAATCAGATGCTTATAGGGGGTGCGCCCATGTTTTTATTGTCGCACTCCTATGGCTAAGTTAGGGCGTTACAGCCGCATAGTCTGGTTGCCTGGTTCGTTGTGCTAAAAAACTCCTTCAAGGACCATCTAATTGGATCAACATTGTTTAGATTCCATCCCGAACACCCCCGTACTACCTACGTGGGGGCAGAAGCCAACGACTGGTTAACCCTCAGATTTTATACAACGCGGCTGCATAGGAAGTAAAAATTTAAAAACATAACAAGCATTATAAACATTTTGTTTCATCATACAAGGCAGAGGGAGCTCGAATACATTCATTCAAAGATGGTGTCCTTCAGACAATGATCCGCAACAATGCGGGACCCCTATAAGACATTGCCGAAGTATTACTCAGGCGTGTAGTGTTCCTTGCCCTTCGGCAGCCCCCCGGTCGCTAGCTTGACAGCGTCCAGCTTCGCCCACTAAACTTTGCAATAAGAGAAGGCCAGACGCGCGCCCTCGATGCAGACGGGCCGCTTGATGACATCCAGTCGAGGACATACATCCACCAGCTTCTTCACGAGGCCGAAGTAGCTGCTCGGAATAGCTTCAGCTGGAAACAGCCAGACTATCATATCCTTCATGGCTTGTTCGGCCACCCTATGCAGCTTGACCAGCTGTTTCAGCTGATCGCTGAAGGGCACCGGATGTTCTGGCACGCAATATTGCGACCAGAAGAGCTTCTCCGCGGAGCTCCCTTCTTTGGCTTGGAAGAACTTCGCATCGTTGGCCACACTGCGTGGCAGATCAGCAAAGGCCCCTGGAGAATTCCGAATCCAAGTTAGTAAAAGAAATTTCCTCTTCACACTCCTGCTTTGGATATTGAATGTCTTACCCGCCATGATCTTCCTGGCTTCCTGGATCTCATGGAGGGCATCCTGTCACACCCCTAGCTCTGGTATGACCTAGGCTAGCCTTCATGTTTGCATCATGTTTAACTTACATTTAAATTCGAAATGGGGATTGTTGAAACCCTAGCACCAAATGATTTCAACTAGGTTCAATAAAAATATTTTCAATGATCCCAAATGCCCTTTAGAAAAGTTCATGATCTTTGTTAAAGGTGAAAACCTCTGCCAAAAATCATGCACATATTTCTAGGCCAGTCTGCATTTTTGAATTACATCTTATTGTATTTGACTTTGGGCATTTAAAATACTATAAATAATTTAAATGTTCAAATAATGTAGGAACTATTTTTGGGCCACTGAAATAATTCAGAAAGTGTCCATGAATATTTTCAGGATTTTAGGAAATGCCTTGGTATTTTTCCTAAGCTCAAAACAGAGGCAAATAATTAGAAAACAAAAACAAAATTAGAAGACAGAAGAGAGGGAAACCTACCTAGGCCAAACTTACCTAGTGCCCCACCACGGCCCAACAGAGGCCCAGCCCACCACAGCCGCCACCGTCTTCAAACTCCTGCCAGTAGGCAGGAGGGCGTGTGCCCAACGCGCGCGTGCACGTGGCGGCCACCTCCTGCCTGCCTGCCTCGCCCCCTCGACGGCCTGGACGCCTCTGGCGTCGCCACGCTACCCCCCGTCTCTCTCTCGCTCTCTCTCGTCCCCACCCCCTCCCCTGGCTCTCTCCCTCGCACGCACCAAACGCAGCCGCCGCCGTCGCTCGTCGTTGCCACGGCCATTGCCTCTCTCTCGACCCTCGCCGTGCCTGCGAGCTCCGTCTCGACCTCCCCGACCTCCTCGATGAGCCACGAGGCCCCGGACGCGCCGCAACACCAACTACGCCGTCGTCCTCGTCCTCTACATCCGGTCACCGCAGACGTCGATTCACCGTCACCAAGCCGTCCCCGAGCCCGCCTAGCACCTCGTCCGACTCCCTATGAGCCACGCCATCTTTCCCCTCTCCTCTTGCGACCAAATTCAGCCCCTATCTGCAACCACGCTGAAACCGTGAGCTCACCGCCGCCGCGTTCCTTGCTGCCGCAGCTAGTAACCTCACCTGACCCAACCGAGCACATAGTCGTGCTCAGCATGCTCCCAGGAGGCCATAGCACTAATTACCTCGCTCTCCTGACCACCGTAGTGTCGACTCCATCGATGGCCGAACTCCGGCCACCGCCGCGAGCTCCATTCCGGTGAGCTCCGACCGTCCCCGCTACCACCACATGCCGCGCTAGATGCGGGTGAGCTCCAGCTCCCCGTAGCTGCCCTCGGCTGCTCGATTGGGCCCCGGGGAAGCAATCCCGAGCCCCTCCGCCACACAGAATAGTCGCCGCCGGCCAAACTCCGGCGGGCTGACGTGGCAAGATTAGTTTAGGACTAATCCCCCCATTAGTGACACTGACACTGGGCCCCAGCGCCAGCAATCTGTTTTAGATTAGAAAAAAACCCTCCGTTTAACACTGTGACACTGACATGTGGACCCCACATGTCAGGTTTGACCTGGTCAGCCGTCGTTGACCTGCTGACGCAGGCATGACGCAGTGCTGATGCAGTAATGGTTTTCTGGATTTAAAATAAATCAGGAAAATTCCAGAAAACAATTTAAACTTCAAAAATTCATAGAAGTTCAACCGTAGCTCAGATTGAAATAATTTATATATGAAAAATGATCAGAAAAATTCAATGTATACATCTGTACCATTTTCATGCATGACAAACCAACCTATACATGCTGTATATATGAAAACACATGAATGGCAATTATAAGAGCTTATTTTGGAGTTGCATTTGAACCTTTGGTTCAAATGGACCTCAACCAAATGAATGCTAGTTGCATTAGCTCAAACAACATCACATCTTCATGCCATGTTCATGCATCATATTGTTGCATATGGTTGTGTATTGATTTCCGACACCGTTCGTTCTCGATAGGTCATGCCCTGGAGACCGATCCAGAGTACGTGTCAGTGGAGCAGTGCCCCCCTGTTGATCTACCAGGCAAGCAACCCCCCTTGTTCATTCCCATACAATCCTACTATCTCGCTCCTTCTCTCATTTATTGCATTAGGACAACAACGATTCAACTGCTACTTTATGGTGCGGTAGTTGAACCCATTCCTCTGCATGACCTGTCATTGCCACAGTAATTAGTTAAACCCACTAGCATGTGTACGAGTTGATTGAGCCATGTTGTGTTCCTACCATGCATTGCCTGCTATTGCTTAGAGTATGTCAGATCTGATTCATTGGGAATGAATTGGAGTACAATGTTATGTTCTGATGTTGAGAGTTAAGTGTGTGAACACGATTTGGTAAAGGTAGCGGTGAGAGGCCATGTAGGAGTACATGGTGGGTTGTCTCACTGGAACCGTCCCTAAGAACTGAGTTCTGTGTATGTTGTCCAAGGACTAGCTCCTACCACACATTGGGTTCCGGTAACTCGACCCCTCTCGACTTATTAGCCAACTTGATCTCTGTCCAGGAGTTGCAAATAGATTCTGTTGTTTATAGGTAGTGCTATTTTTCTACCGAGTGGCACCCGGCTGGGTGGACTTGGGACAGACTAGGCACACGTGGCCCGGTGTACCGAGTGGCACCCGGATGGTGGGCTCAAGAACCCTGTACACATCGTTTGGGGCCGTGAGCGAAACCCCGGCCAGATCTCCTTGCGGATGGAACCCGAATAGGCGATAAACCTGGACTAGAGTCTTGTTTGGTTAGTCAGGACATGGCCGACACCCTCGCCAGGATTCCGCTTTATGGTTGCCGAGATACATGACGTGTATATGGTGATAAGTGGTGAGAGCGTGTGTGAAGAAGTACACCCCTGCAGGGTTATCATGATCTATTCGAATAGCCGTGTCCTCGGTTATGGACTTCTTGGATGCTTACGTGGTACATAGACAACTTTAAGTGGATACTCTAAAATGCTCAAGACAAGTGTGAGTGCTATGGATGGCCTTCTCGTAAGGAGACAAGGATGAATCAATAGTAGTGTATTGTTGTGGTGATTAGTGGACTCGTGTGCGCTGCCTCATCTCAAAGAAGTTTATCATTGTCGTAGAACAGGATAGCCACTGAGTCAAAGCTGGCTTGCTGCAACTAAACCCCACATTACCTTCTTGATACAAATGCATATATGATAGGATCTGATGTAAGTCTTGCTGAGTACCTTTGTACTCACGTTTGCTTTATTTATGTTTTGCAGGTGAGACATCTGTCTCACTAGTAGTACCGCTTGGACTTCGACGAGTAGCTGGTTACCTCAGCTACGATCTTGTACCTTGGGAGGGTCTTGTAGATAGTCAGGCTTCTGAGCCTTTTTCCTTTTGTTGTTGTCTGTACTCAGACATGTAATGCTTTCGTTGCTTGTATGCTCTAAATGATGGGTCATGTGACCCCTGTTTGTATTTAATGCTATCTGGCTCTTCTGAGCCTTTATCTATATGAGTTTGCGTTATGTTGTGATGCCATGTTGTACAGCACATACTTCCATGTTATGCGTACATGTGACGTGTATTGCTCTGTGTGGGATCCGACAATCTAGCTATTTATCCTTGGCAGTCTCCCTTATGGGGAAATGTAGTCTAGTGCTTCCTTGAGCCATAGTAGTCCGCTACAGCCCGGTTCACCGGAGTCCTGCTAGCCCAGCACTACTGCTCAGGACACTTGACTGGCCGGCATGTGTTTTCACTTCATTCCTGTGGCTGTCCCTTCGGGGAAATGTCACGCGGTGACATCCGGAGTCCTGCCTAGCCTGCTACAGCCCGGGTTCCCGGGAGTCCTGTTAGCCCAGTGCTACAGCCCGGATTCACATGCTGCTGACCGACATGCTCGATGTGAATCATGTATGCCTGTCCCCATAGGTTAGTGCTGATTTGGGTTCACGACTAGCCATGTCGGCCCGGGTTCTCTGTCATATGGATGCTAGCGACACAATCATATACGTTAGCCAAAAGGCGCAAACGGTCCTGGGCCAGGGTAAGGCGACACCCGTGGTAATACCGTGCGTGAGGCCGCAAAGTGATATGAGGTGTTACCGGCTAGATCGATGTGACTTGGAATCGGGGTCCCGACATGTCCTGGGCTTCAATCCGGGCCGCCTCCGCACTCTTACGAGCCTAGGAAAGTTCGGCCTCTTGAGTCGACGCATTGTGCTCCAAGGTCTCGCACTTCCTCACGTCATCCTGGAGCTCCTTTTGGACTTCATTGACCAGGTCCTTGAGCCTCTTACGGGCGGCCTGCTCCTTGACAGCCTTCCCCTCGGCTTCGACCAGGGCCGCTTTCAGGGCCTCGACCTCGGTCATCGCCTCTGTTCACATTATGGTATTTCGGTCATTGCATATCATTTTCCCTTCTTCGAATCAACAACAGGTTATTACTTACCTTGTTTTTCCTGGAGCTGCCTCTTCACCTGGCCCAGCTCCTCCTCGGCCTCCGCCAATTTCTGCTTCAGTCAAGAGACTTCGGCAGTATGTGAGGCCGCGGCCAACAGCGACGCCTGCGCACACATTTCAGACAGATTTGGTTAGTTTCCTGCAATAGGAGATTGATCCTCTGTTTGGTTTTTCTTTTCAAACACCGGATAGTGTCTCAGGGGCTACTGTCTATATTTGGGGATGTTCTCCTTTTTTGCGCTACTTACCTAAAAACCTCTTAGCAGGCTGATGCAGGCTTCGGTTAGTCCACTCTTGGCGGACTGAACCCTTTCAATTACCGTGCCCATAAGGACACGATGCTCATCCAAAATGGAAGCGCCTCGCAGCGCTTCCAGCAGATTATCCGGTGCCCCTGGTTGGACAGGGGTTACCGGGTGAACTGGCATCCTCCCTTCTTCTGAAGGAGGTCGCGTGCTGGATTCTGGAGCAGCCTCGGTCTCCGGAATGGAGTCCGCCTGAGGGTCGAACTGAGTTCGGCCCTCCCCACCAGTCTCCATGGGATTGATTCCCCTTGGTGTCCAACGACGGTATTTTCGCCTTCTGGTGCCTCCTGAGCCTCTCCCCCGCCTGGAACAGTCCTTCGGGACAGCACCTCCACATCATCCTCGGCCTTGGGGGAGTGAGCGGCTGGCGGCGAATCGCTGGCCATCACCTTGGAATCCAGCGACCCTCCTGACGAGGATCACGGGGAGCTGTTGTGGGCCGGACTACAATAAAATGTAACCAATCATTTAATTGCAGTAAGGAGGAGAAACTTTATGGGTGGATACAAGTATTAGTACTTACGATGCGGCCTC
Source organism: Triticum urartu (assembly GCF_003073215.2). Taxonomy (NCBI): domain Eukaryota; kingdom Viridiplantae; phylum Streptophyta; class Magnoliopsida; order Poales; family Poaceae; genus Triticum; species Triticum urartu. Next base: position 183,460,054 of record NC_053022.1, on the reverse strand, counting down.
AGGCTTAGCGTGGGGGCGTTTCTCCAGACTGTTGTCGACGTCCCATGCGGAGTTATCCGTGAGCGAGCCTTTCCCCTTCTTGGGCGCCTCCGCCTCTAGAGTTGTGGAGGCTGCCCTCTTCTTCCTCCCCTCATCAAGGGGAGGGTCGGTTCCCCCTCCTCCTCATCCTCATCGTCTTCGGCGGTGGGGGAACAGGGCTTATCTTCGGACGTCACGTCCGAAGTGCCCTTGTGGCGAAGGCCACACCGGACCCTCTTGGCCTTTCCTGTGGCCTTCTTCTCTGGTGCCTTATAAGGCGTTGGCTCTAGCATCTTTGCTAAGCGCGGGATGACTGGTTATTCAGGGAGGGGAGCCGGACACCGGATCTGCTTCGCCCTCTTCAACCAGTACTGAAAAAGCAATGATAATAAAATCTTAGATATCACCCTTGAAACAAGCAAGTAGGGGATGTGTTGAAAATAACATACATCGTTGGGGAGGTGATTTATGTCGTGGCCACGGTCCGAATCAGCGGCCGGCGGTATCTCGTTGCCCTTGAAGAGGAACTTCCAGGCATCTTCATGAGCTATTTTGAAGAGCCCTTCCAAGGTGTGGTGCTTTTTTGGGTTGAAATCCCATAGAGGGCAGCTTTGGCTCTGGCAGGGGAGGATCCGGCGCACCAGCATCACTTGAATTATGTCGACGAGCTTGATGACCCTATCGATCATGCTTTGAATGCGCGTTTGCATTGCAATCAGCTCGTCTGACAAACACCAGTTCGGGCTCTTCTCGACCCATGAGGTAAATCGCACAGGAGCGCCAGAGTTGAATGCGGCAGCTGCGGCCCAGGTGGCGCCACGGGGTTCGGTGATGTAGAACCATTGTTTCTGCTATTCCTTGACAGACTCCACGAATGTGCCTTTTGGCCAAGAGACATTGGTGAGCATGCTCACCATGGCGCCCCCGCACTCTGCGTGCTCTCCGTCCACCACCTTGGGCTTCACATTAAAGGTTTTAAGCCATAGCCCGAAGTGGGGGTGGATGCGGAGGAAGGCATCGCACACGACGGTAAACGCCGAGATATTGAGGAAGGAGTTCGGTGATACATTGTGGAAGTCTATCCCGTAGTAGAACATTATCCCGCAGATGAAGGGGTGGAGTGGAAACCCTAGCCCGCGGAGGAAATGGGGGAGGAACACTACCCTCTCGTCGGGCTTCGGCGTGGGAATGATTTGTCCTTGGGCTAGAAGACGGTGGGCGATTTCCTTCGCCAGGTACCCAGCCGCCCGAAGCTCAGCAATGTCCTCCTCCTTGACGAAGGAGGCCATCCACTTGCCTTGACCTCCGGATCCGGACATGGTTGAGTACTTTCAAGAGTGGAAAGGCAGAAGAAGAGAGAAGGTGTGGGAGAAGAAAGGGGAATCTTATCTCCTTATAAGGGCAGTGAATATTGAACGACATCCCACTCGCCTCGCCTGCTCCCGAGGGTTGTGTAAACGTCACGGTTGGGTTACCCATGCCCGTATTGATGAGAATCCCGTGATAAGGGGACACGATCTCTGCTTTGACAAGACGTGCCAATGGCAACCGCGTCTCGAAACGTGGAGCGGCTGGCAAAAAAGGTTGGAAATTATGACCGTATGGACGTGATGTCATGTTGTAGAAGTTGTCAGCGGATTGGACTCATGTATTATTATATTCTGTCTACAGTTGTGTGTGGTGTGCGTTACAGGTCCGGACATGATCAATTCGTCCAAAGACTATTCTAGAGTTCGGAAGGAGGAACCCGTCTTGCAATGCCGAAGACAGCACTACGTGCCGGATACCTTGTCATTGAAGCCAGGTAAAGGGGCTACTGAGGGAGTCCTGGACTAAGGGGTCCTCGGGCGTCCAGCCTGTTGTCCCTGGGCCGAACTGATGGGCTATGAAGATACAAAGACCGAAGACTGCACCCGTGTCCGGACTGGACTCTCCTTGGCGTGGAAGGCAAGCTTGGCGACTAGATATGTAGATTCCCTTCTTTGTAACCGACTTTGTGTAACCCTAGATCCTCCCAGTGTTTATATAAACCAGAGGACTTAGTCCGGATAGGATACTCATTATCATAGCCATACAAGCTAGACCTCTAGGGTTTAACCATTACGATCTCGAGGTAGATCAACTCTTGTAATACTCATATTCATCAATATCAATCAAGCAGGACGTAGGGTATTACCTCCATAGAGAGGACACGAACCTGGGTAAACATGTTTCCCTTGTCTCCTGTTACAATCGACCTTAGACGCACAGTTCGGGACTCCCTACCCGAGATCCTCCGGTTTTGACACCGACAACGATGCTGCCAGATGCCGACATCCCTCAGCATCTATCCCCCGAGATCGACTTGTGCCTCTGCCTTGTGCTGCGCTAGGCGCAGCTCCTTGGAACTTCTCTCCAGTCAATGCGACGCTTCCTCGATCCGATTTTCCCTTCCTTCCCACCACCTGAAACGCAGCCCTGGCATGTCCTCCGGCGCCACCGATCTATGATTCCAGAGCAATGGATCCCCTCTAAAACACATGTGGGTTTCTCTCAAAGGCGGCAGTGCTGCGGGCCGCAGCGAGAGGGCAGCCTGCGGGATCCTGGGATCTAAGTGATTATCCATGGCGGGATCCGGTGGGCGAGGCGGGGAGGCGAGCCTAGGCGCTGGGAGAGCCATACGAGGCTAAGATAAAGATAGTACTACTCCACTCCATCCATATTTAAATACAAAGGCCACCAACAGTAGCCCTGGCAAAAATTGATCATGCTGCCTGTGTCCTGGTTGATTGGCCCCCTTTTTTGTGCCACTTTTTATGACATGGATAAATATTATGTTACTTACAAATATGGTAAAAAAAATTGGCACAACATACGAAGGAGACCAATGGAAGTACTAGCACCCCATGATTTAACTACTCGCATGCGCGCAGTGGAGTAGTAATGTCTTTCTTCCGCCCTCACGTCCACTCAATTTGCATGCACTGTATTAATTGACCATCAATGAAATGAAGGACTTTACACATGTCAAATTATCACATGGGGTGGATCTTCATACAAAAATGCGCCGCCCCGTGTACCCATGTGTGCGGGCGAGGGAATGAGTGCATGCGTGGCATGCATGCACATCTTCGCTTCGTGCATGTACCGCCAGTATGGCTCGGAGAGGACGAGTACATTCTTCTGGAAGCAACAACACGTCACTGTGATCAATCCACACAAGGAGGTTGCGAGAACGCCTCCACATGTGCCACGTAGCTTCATGAACTGTAAGGGAGACACTGTGTAGCGTGCCATTGGAATTCTAATTTATGTGTTTGCACAAACTCGAAGTACTAGTAAGGTACACATGCATTGCACACATCAGATTTGGCAACCAAATTATGAATAAATACCACACTATAGCATGTATGCTCTGAGTCATATATGCCTGATGTAGACCTTCATTTAATTTTCATAGTTCATCTCATTCAAAATAAATTAGTTTTTATAAAAAAAGATAGGGCCTCCTAGGATTTCCAAAACGCGGGAATAGGAAAAACATGGGATTAGAGTGGAATGTCGTCTTGAATCCTACAGGATTGTACGAGTGTTTGATTGTGCATAGAAAAAACGCAGGATTCTTTCAAAGTGGTTTGAGTGGATGGGATGTTTCCTATGAAATCTAGTGCAAATGAATCCTATGGGAAAATTTCTATGGTTTACAAACCTACGAATCAAACAACCAAGATAGGAAAAATTCCTAAGGATTAGAATCCTCCAAAATTACTTTGAGAATCCTTTGAATCGAAGAAGCCCTTAATCTATTTTATGATTCATGGAATTGTGTGTTGTAAACATAAAGTAGAAACAAATAATGTCAATTCAACTAGAAAAAAGTTTGGGTAGTTATGATACGGAAGATTCTAGAACAAAGGAGAAGCACTTGTGTTTTGAGGTTTGTGCATTATGCTTAAGTTCAACCATGGAGTCTGCTAGATTGTACATGTGGCAAAATCCGGTGGGGGCTAGAAGATGGTGCGAGGGGCCAAGTGGAGGGAGATTATGAAGGATTGCACAAGTGCGAGATCGATAATTGAAGAGAGGGGGTGAGAACATGTGCTGTTGCGCGCAGTGGCGGAGCCATGGAAAATAAATGAGCTAGGGGGCGAAGCATTGCTGATCCTTTACGAGGAGAGCCAATTCATCAACTTAAACCATTTTACCAGCAATTGTCTAATGTTCACATTCATATTAGCCTTGATATATAGTAATGTTAGGGGGGCAGGGCCCTTGCTGCCCCTGTCTTCGCCACTGTGCGCGCGTCTGAGAGATGAAGCGGAGGCATGGATGATGAGAGGGGGACGTTGGATATATAATTAATGTGGGTGTATTAGCTATGTAATCCTATATAGAGAGGTATAGATTGATTTATGTGGACGTGGGAAAGAGGGTGAGACCTCACTAGATATATAGATTGATCAGTTTGTGTGGAAAACTATGAAAGACCTAGCTATATATACACACACATAGAGGAACATCGATCATTGCGCATGCACATGAGAGATAAAGAATGCCTGATATGATGGGGAGGGAGAGGTGTGTGTGTGTGCATGCATGGGAGACCGACCCGATGAAAAAGATTGCATGTGTGCGATGGATAATGCCGACTGGTACTGTGTGTCCATGCATGCATGAGAGAAAGTTAATGGTACAATTATAAAGAGAAGATGACTGTGTGGGTGTAAAAGACTAGGTGACGTCATAATCAATGTAAAGTAGAATTCAAATATTTGAATAAGATATCATGATGTTTGAAACCCATGCATGCATGAATATAACTGAGATATGCGTGGTGTGGTTTGGAAACGAGCATGTTGTACTGTATACACATTGAACAAGGTCAGACTGATTTCTATTTGAGATATCGATGGCAGACATCGTTTGGCCACATTGTATCCGTGCATGGACACACTATTCTAATTGGAGATGATGGGTGGCTTTTGCATCACATATCTATATCTATACCCATATATATATATATCATATTTTATATTTTTATATAGTGTGCGGATAACTTTAACTTTGAAAGATGGTCGTTGGATGAGGCCAATCCGATGGTGCAGAGATGGCAAATTTGAGCACAACTGGCCGTTGGATATCATCTAGATTCCACCAGATTTTGCCACATGTACAATCTAGAAGACTCCATGGTTGAACTTAAGCATAATGCACAAACCTCAAAACACAAGCACTTCTTCTTTGTTCTAGAATCTTCCGTATCAGAATTGCCCAAATGTTTTTCTACATGATTTGCCATTATTTCTTTTTACTTTATGCCTTACAACGCACAATTCCATGAATCTTAAAATAGATTAGCTTTCTTATAAAAACTAGATGATTTTGAATGAAATGAACTATAAGAATTAAACGAACATCTACATAATGCATATATGACTCAAAGCTTACATGCTATAATGTGGTATTTATTCATAATTTAGTTGCCAAATCTCATGCGTGCAATGCACGTGTACCTTACTAGTCTAAATTGTGTTTGTGTGTGTATGTTGTGCTTGCTAAACACATTGTACATAGTATATCATACATGGTTTAGATTCCGAACATCTAGCTAGAGCATACATGTACTATGATTTGAATTCAACATAAAATCTATACATATATTTCAATTTGAGATTGTATGTACATGTAGTTCGTATTTATATAGGAATTTACTTCTCCTATATTCATCTCATGTGTTGTGAAGATAATATTTAGATGGTTGTCTAACTAACCGGAGTACAATCCCATTCAAACAGGGAAAATGTACTCAAATTTAGTCCATATGCTAGACAACACACATTCTTTTTTTATTGTTGAGGGAATTGCAAATTGTTTTGGTACTATAAACGTTATGTTTGTTGTCCTGATTTTTTTTGTTTTTTGTTTTATTTGAATGCATTTCTAGTAATATTTTAAAACGGGACATAGCTCTCTCTAGTGATGAGGTGCGAATTGTCTTTTTCTGGGTACACATTAAGCTCGTTCTCCCGAAATTTCAAACCACACCTTGTTATGCCGAAATTTTAAGCTAGCGTCTTTGTCTATCGTGCTGCGAAACTCCCGCCTCTTCAACCCGCGCCTTGTTACCCCGAAATATTTAAGATATATCTTTGTCTCGTTGTGCTCCGACAACTCCCTCCATCTCAACCCGTGCCTTGCTATTCCAAAATTACAACACGTGCGAAAACTCCCACCTCCTGTGAAATCCCGACACGCGAAATGCCCGTGATACCCCTGAACCGAAAGAACAACCTAGCTCAAATCGGTGGGGGTAATTTCATAACTTACCACACATTTTGGACAAGCACGTCCCTAAGCCATGGTTCCCCACTCCCATCCCATCCCATCCGCCCACCCATTCGTACACCGAGGCTGCGAAAAACCGCGAAGCCCCATACCCTCATCCGTCCGCCACCTAGCCGAAGCCTCTTCCACGAAGACGTTGTTCACAGCACCACCTCGACGTCCCTCATCCACCATACCGGATGAGGATCCGCCGTTGATCTCGTCGTCCCGCCGGTTCAGCCACCCCGTCCTCCACCTCCAAGGAGCTGCCCCGACGTTCCCCTCGTCTTTCACACCACATCCATTCCCACACCGCCGTCTTCACCTGCACCACCGGAAGAGCATCATCATCACCGTTTCCTCAGATAAAGCTGATGCCTAATAGGCGTCACCAAAGAGGTCGTACACTAATCGCCGCATTTTCTTCTTGATTCGATCTCGCGGTGCTGCTGGCGCTCGGTCCTGAGCCAACACGGTGCGGCTCCATCCACGGCAGCATCGCTGGCCACTTCCTCAACGGCGTCGCTCCGTCGGCGGCGACATCCACATCAGTAGGAGCTGCTGCTGCTTTAGCTCTCACTCGTGCTGCAGCTCTGCTCTTGCTCTCGGTCCCCTACTTGGTCTGCTCTTGCTCTTGCTCGCGCTGCTGCTCTTTATCTTTCTTGTGATGCTGTTCCAATTTAGCTACACTTCAGTCGACTGAATCAACATTCGGGTTAGTCGATTTTCATGGGGTGGGTGGGGGGGGGCTCACCGGAGTTAAGGAAGAAGCAGCCGCATCTAGGAGGGGGGCTCGCCAGAGAGGTACCCCAGTATCTATCATAGGGTTCAGGGTGGGGCGGTGGTCGCCGATGGTGGTGGGGCGATGGCGTGGGGATAGCCAGAGAAAAAGCTCGGCACGGGGGGGGGGGGGCTAGAGGGATGGCCGGACCGGCGGTGGGGACTGGTTTCAGGGCGGGCGGGGCGGCGCAATGCCAGCCGCGGGCGGCGGGGGGCGGCTGTTCGACCGGTGGTGGTTGGCGGCTCAGGGTAGCCTCACCTGATGCTGCTACACGACCAGCTGCCCCGGCTCTCGCACGCGCTGCCGCTGTTGCTGCTACAACTCTTCTGCTACTAGCTAGTGCATTCAGTTTCGACAGTAAAATTTAGTTTCGACAGCAAAATTCAGTTTCGACAGTTAAGTTCAGTTTCGACAGTTAAATTCAGTTTCGACAGTTAAGTTCAGAGATGAGCGGATGATGTATTTTACATCTAGAACTTTGTGGTTATGTATTTTACGTCATCTATTGGAGATGCTATTATAATTACACTCAGGTTAACATTGTCTCTCCTGTCCTGCTTCAGCCTTAGTGTCATACAACTCACTGTAGCTGCTCCAGCGATGAAATCCTCCATCACAGCGGAGCAGTACCCCGGGCTCCATCTCAAGATGCCTAAGATCTTCTTCCCCTTCTCCGACAACCAAGTCAGCTAGATCATCCTCACCGATCAACCCAATCACACTAAGATCGACATGGCTTCGCCAAAGAGGTTGTACACTTGTTGCATCTCTTTTTTACTCTACATGTTATATATATATTGTCCACTGAGCACACAAAGTAACATGAAATACGATTAGTTTCTCCTACTATATGACAAGAAGTGAGGTATCAGGCAACTTAGCTATCCGTGATGGACTCTCTTGAACGCCATCATTATTAATCTCTGCGCGTTCGAGCTGTGCATTTGTCGATGGGCCTGGGAGTTGAGCTAGTAGTGCAATGGCCTGGGTCAAAAGTAATAGAAGTATCACAAAAACCTTTTTTGAGTGTAGGCTTTTCCTTGCTCAAGCCTGCCTACTAGAATCACCAGTGCTTGACAGGAAAAGTGAAGGAAAAACATAGGAATTGGAAAGTTTCCTACGGTACTACTATTCATGAATTTGGTTCAAAGGAATGGAGCAAAGGGAAACTATAGGATTTGTTCCTTTAGTGTCTCCTTGAAAGAAAAACCATAGAAATTTTAATTTCCACTTGTCCTCCTTTTCAAATTCCTATTCATGAAGCACGAGACTAAGATATAGTAGCATAATAGCATTATAACCGTACATTTTCTTGTGGTTTGACTTAATCTCACCTTGCTTCTTTGCATCCTGTGATCTTCCAATTCTTGTGAATCAAACACTTAGATTGGCATAAATCATGTGTTTTTAAATTCTCTATTTTGCACGTGCATTCCTATCATATTCCTATCTATTTGCTATCCCTGGATTGTTAGAATCCTCAAATTCAAACAATACCTTACACAATTACTTCTGTTACAGATATGTCTCAAAGAAAACCTTGTGTGGTTTGTCCTGCTCCTGATGCACTGTGTTCCACCCCAGCTCAGCTGCTCCAATGACAGAAGGGTTCAACACAGTAGGGATCCGCCCTCCAGACTGTCTTTCGCCGCCTCAGATCTTCTTCCCCACCACTGGTAGCCACGACAACCACATTACCATCATCAACTAAGCAGATGACCTTGAGGACTACACGGGTCCGCAAGAGAGGTCGCACTCTTCCGTGTCTGCTTACGTTATGCATCGCTTAATATGATGACATGCTAATTTATCATCGTGTTCACCTATTAGACTCCGAGTCAGGTCCAAACTAATGTTGAAACTTGAGTTTTTAAATGGTTGTGGGGTACATATTGGGGCAGCAATCAGTACTATTTGTCTACTATCTGGTTTTTCTCGGGTGTCTACTATGAGTTTGATGTTGAGTGCAAACAAACATTAAAGGAGCCATTATCTGTATTTTTTAACTGAAGCTATTATATGCCTGCTATCATTGGTTTTGGGTCTATCCACAGTTTGCTACCATCAATCTGGATTTGTGCATGCACTCGTTACATAATCTCACTATGTTTTATTCCTATGCATGTTAGTTATTGTACACAATGGAACTGAACATGTAGAGCAAAAGAGACGATCCTTGCATGGCAATAAAATTTCATGCAGACATTGCTCCATGGTGGGCGCAAAGGCAGCACCCCTCCACCCATTTTGGATCGTAATCAAGAGGAAGATAACTGTTCTGAGGGGGATTCAGAAGGTGAAGACCACTCCTACTTACCCCCTGAGGTCTTCGCTCTAACTTGGCATGCTAATGTTGGTAATATCATGCATATGGTGCCTTGCATTGCTTACTGGATACATCAAATATGTCATCTGCTTAGTTTAGACATGCTTCGTGTCAATGCCATCTATTTAGTTTCTTTATCGTATATGTAAAGCATGTAATGCCATCTTTTTAGCCAGGCACCATATATGTGAATTTTGCAATGCCACCCTGGTTAGCCAGTCATCTTATATGCGAATTATATCATGCCATCATTTTTTAATTACATGTTAAATTGGTCAACAATTTTAGTAATTACTCTTCCTGTGCATCAGCCATTCGGCATGGTCATGGAAAAATCTGAAGTGGAAACAAGGTCTTCAGAGCAGACAATGCTATCTGACAAAGCGCATGTCTTGCTGGTTACGGATAGCTCCTCAGAGGAGGATTTGGAGACAGATGACTAATCCTATTTCCCCCCGATGTGCATGCTCTAAGTTGGCAGGGCTATGTTGCTCATATCGTGCGTATGGTATCTTGCATTGCTATGTCATTTTCTTAGTTTAGACATGCTTTGTGTGAGTGCCACCTGTTTAGTGTCTAATTACCATATACGTGAATTATGCGATGCCATCTTGTTGCAAGACATTATATATGTGAATTATGCAATGCTATCTTGTTGCAAGGCATTATATATGTGAATTGTGCAATGCCATGCTGTTTAGCCAAGCGTCATATATGTGAATTATATCATTTTGTCCTTTTATTTGTATTTCTCATTGCATTTGTCGACAATGTTTGTATATTCAACTGCTCTTCCTGTGCATCATCCATTTGAATTGGTGATGGAGAAATATGGAGTGAAACAAGGTCTTCAGAGCAGACAATGCTACCTGCTGGAGCAGATATCTTGCTGGTTACAGATAGCTCTTCGGAGGAGGATTCAGAGGCAGATGACCAGTCCTATTATCCCCCTGAGGTGTATGCTCAAACTTGGCTGGGTTATATTACTCATATCATGCATATGTTGTATTGCAATGCTTAGTTTTTACATCATATGCACAATATTGAATGGCATCTCCTTAGTTGACACATCATATATGCGATTGCCCTCTCCTCACTTTCTTAGTATATAAATCATATATATGAATTATAGCATGCCAAGATGTTTACATAGACATCATGTATGTGAATTATGGCATGCTAACCTATTTTCTAAAGACATAATATAGTTATATCATCTCATCTTGTTTACATAATCATCATATTTTGAATTATGTCATTCTATCCTGTTTAGTTAGCCATCATACATTTGAAATTGTGTCATGCTATCCTATTTAATTAGCCATCATATATGTGAAATTATGTCCTGCTATTCTGTTTGGTTAGACAACATAAATGTGAATTATTCATGCCCTGTTTTCTTCCCTACTATCCATTGCACCTGTCTATCTTAGAATGCCTGTACATTCAATTACTTTTCTTGTTTATCAGCCATTTCAATTGGAGGGGGTGATGGCAGTACCTTTGGGAGTAAAAACACGATCTTTAGAAAAGATTGTGCTACCTGTCGATGCAGATAGAACCACAGTTGTACTTGCCCAAGAACTAGCCGCAACACACATAACTCAGACTCATGCAGATTATACCCCTACCCAGTTGGACAGAGAACCAACTACACCCCTTCTAACCCCAACCCTAGCTGATAGTAACCAAGTTCTAGTTGACACATCACCGTCTCCACCATAGAGCACCCAAACATGAGAAGTTAGTAAGGCAACTGCAGTGCCCAAAGCACGAGGACCCCACCCCGAACCCCAAGTCAACGCTTAAAGCAGAAGAAGAATTGTTCTCAAGACAGGTTCTGTAGCTATGGTTCATACAATTTGCTCTTGCATCACTGTATTTACTCATACCAACCAATTTCAAATTGAAGGATGCAATTGAAACTCCAATGGCGCAACAGGTATGTTTTAAACCTGCTTCTTTAACGTGTTTGCTGTTGTAACTTGCTCTATGTTGATTTCAGTTTCAATTGAATAAACAGTGATGTTCTCATGCCATGCACATTACAAGTGTTGTTATTGCTATGTAGTTTCCCACACTTATATTCTATCTATGCTACTTTGTCTTAACTAGATATGATTCAAACTGTATCTATCTTGATTTGGCAACATAAACTCGAATGATATAGACCATCCAGTAACCATATTACATAGATATATGTTTGTTTCATGCTTTTATCCTGTCCACCTTACAACTGAACTGGTTTACCAAAATGAGTTTCATATGCTACATTGTAAACCTATGATGTGTTTGTTTGTTTCTCTTTTAGAACACGGATAAAATATTGGTGAAGAATACCCCATTATGCAATGGTAAAGGAAGTAATGCAGATAAAGTTCAAGATAGTGAGACATCCCTGTTGGTCTCCAAGAAAGCTGATAAAAACTATATTGAAGACACTAAGACAACCCCAAAGTCATGTCTTGATGTAGTGTTCGAGTTACTAGCTACTACTGCTGGCACCAGCTCTTCGAACTCACTGCCTGAATCAGTTCGGCTTCTTGAGTCTCAACTTCAAGTTGAAAGACATCGATTAGATGTTATGCGACAGGAAGCCAAAGGACTGAGGAAGTCCCTGCAGAATTCAGATGCATACTTTCTGGTGCAACAACAAGTGCTGGAGGATTTAGGAGCCAAACAAGATAAAGTTAATAAGCTTGCTAAGCATCTTGCCAGCATTATGGGTACCCAAGATATTGTTTCTTGAGCTCTTCTGAAGTTGTTTCAGTTCAGGACTTGTTTTGTTGCGGCATTTATTTGCACAGGTCGCCAACTTTGACAACCAGTGTATATGATATGCTGCTTTGTTCCCTATATTTGCACTGGTGACGAACTTTGATGCCCAGTGGAGGTAATATGTGTAATAGCAATGATAGCCTAGCATAAGTAGCTTTCTTATTTATTTCCTTGTTGTCTTATTTATTTGTTTGCTTGTAGTCGGTGTAGTTCTTTTTTCGCGGTTTGCTAGTGGCCGCAATAACCTATTTTTTAAAACTAGGCCCACAATAACCGTGGGCTATATATTTACTGTGTTACCATGGGCATCCTACGGGCCGTAGAAACAATGGGCCTTCTGATAGAGGCTAAGGTGTCCTGATGTTTCAATGAGATGGTGGCTATCGTTTTCTGTGGGAGTCGACCTTGACGATCCGACTACGAACGTGCGAGACGTCGCGCCTTAGCAATCGCTAAACCAACTTCCGAGGGTTATTGACCACGCCAGAGCACGATCAACCTGACCACGAGGGTCTGTTTCCTGCGAACAAATGAAGAACAAGCAAGAAACTGAGATTGCAATTGGGACATTGCGAATATAAGATGAAAGCTTTATTGATCAAGGTGGGGTTCTGTGACATCTTGGTCTGGTCGTTGGACACAAACGAAGTACGCGAAGTTGCAGTTATGGCGAACTTTTAATCTAAACAAAACCCAAAGTCTAAACGATGCCCTAAGGGCTGTATATATGGAGGAAGAGAGGGGGAATTTCGTGGCCCTTGAGCGTGGGGTCCGAAACCAACCCTAACTCTTGTTTCCCCACACATACGGACTCTAAAAATAGCCTATACTTAAGTATTTCGAAATTACATGGGCCTGGCCCATTAATAAGGTGACGCAGCACCTAGAATAGCCTATGGACGAATATTATGAAGTGGCATCTTGTATATTTCATCCAAGGCTTCATGCAATCCTTATGGCGGCTTCAAAGTCCTGAAATCATCACTTGTAACTCCGTTCTTGATCCCCTTGCACATGCCATCAACTCCATGCGTGTTCTTGCTCCAATGTTCATCCTTCTTCAAGCTAGGCCCTTCATTTGTAAGCAAAACAAATGTATCCAATTTAGGCAGCATCATAATCTCATGAACATTAGAATCATTACCAAGAAATGAAAGTACCTGGTAATTTAATTGGCATGCGTGAGCTCTAGTAATTGGTCCAGTATATGTAACAGTAGGGGCTGTGGGTGTAACAATGGTATTGATGTCCTCATCATCCTCCCCTTCTTGCAATGAAGTCGTCCTCGATGGAAGCACATCTTCCTCACCCAAATAAGGCTTCAAATCTGCAATGTTAAAAGTGGGACTAACCCCAAAATCTACAGGTAGCTCAAGTTTATATGCATTATCATTTATTTTCTCTAACACCTTAAAAGGACCATCAGCACGTGGCATTAGCTTTGATTTGCGCAGATTAGGAAATCTATCTTTACGCAAATGTAACCAAACAAGATCTCCAGGCGCAAACACAACATGTTTTCTACCCTTATCTCCGGCAAGTTTATATTTAGCATTCATACGCTCAATGTTTTCCTTAGTTAACTCATGCATTTTTAAAATCAATTCAGAACGTTCTTTAGCATCAAAATTAACCTTCTCTGAAGATGGAAGAGGCAACAAATCAATAGGTGCACGAGGTAGGAAACCATACACAATTTCAAAAGGGCACATCTTAGTAGTAGAATGCAATGAACGATTATAAGCAAATTCAATATGAGGCAAGCATTCTTCCCACATTTTCTTGTTATTCTTCAAAACAGCCCTAAGCATAGTAGACAATGTTCTATTGACTACTTCAGTTTGTCCATCAGTTTGGGGGTGACAAGTAGTACTAAAAAGCAGCTTAGTCCCCAACTTAGCCCATAAACATCTCCAAAAGTGGCTAAGAAATTTAGTATCACGATTTGAAACAATAGTATTTGGCACACCATGTAAGAGAATAATTTCACGAAAGAACAAATCAGCAACATTAACAGCATCATCGCTTTTATGACATGGTATAAAGTGTGCCATTTTCGAGAACCTATCCACGACAACAAATATGCTATCCCTCCCCTTCTTTGTTCGAGGTAAACCTAAAACAAAGTCCATAGATATATCCTCCCAAGGAACACTAGGTACAGGCAAAGGCATATATAAACCATGAGGATTGAGTCGTGACTTAGCTCTTTGACATGTAGTGCAGCGAGCAACAAAACGCTCAACATCCCGTCTCATCTTTGGCCAAAAGAAATGTGTAGCAAGTATATCCTCCATCTTCATGACGCCAAAGTGTCCCATTAATCCTCCTCCATGCGCCTCCTGCAACAACAAAAGACGAACGGAGCTAGCTGGAATGCATAGCTTGTTAGCACGAAACACAAATCCATCGTTAAGAACAAACTTGTTCCAAGTTCTCCCTTCCTTACAATTCCGCAATACATCTTTAAATTCAGCATCATGAACATGTTGATCTTTGATGGTCTCCAAACCAAATATTTTAAAGTCAAGTTGTGAAAGCATAGTATAATGACGAGACAAGGCATCAGCAATAACATTTTCTTTACCCTTCTTGTGTTTAGTGACATAAGGGAAAGTCTCAATGAATTCAACCCATTTAGCATGTCTACGGTTCAGTTTTGCTTGACTTTTAATGTGTTTCAAAGATTCATGATCAGAATGTATAACAAATTCCTTGGGCCATAAATAATGTTGCCATGTTTCTAAGGTCCGAACAAGAGCATATAATTCTTTATCATAAGTAGAATAGTTCAGACTAGGCCCACTCAATTTTTCAGAAAAGTATGCAACAGGTTTTCCATCTTGTAATAACACACCTCCTAATCCAATTCCACTAGCATCACATTCAAGCTCAAAAGTCTTATTGAAATTAGGAAGTTGGAGTAAAGGAGCATGTGTCAACTTATCTTTCAATACCGTGAAGGCTTCTTCTTGTGCGGTACCCCAAACAAAAGGCACATCCTTCTTTGTAAGCTCGTTGAGAGGTGCAGCAATGGTGCTGAAATCTCTCACAAAACGCCTATAGAAACCAGCGAGGCCAAGGAAACTCCTCACTTGTGTGACCGTTTTGGGCTGCGGCCAACTCTCAATAGCTTCAATCTTGGCTTTATCAACTTCAATTCCCTGTGGAGTAACAACATAGCCAAGAAAAAGATACTCGGTCGGTGCAAAAGGTGCACTTCCAAGGTTTCCAAACAAACGTGCATCACGTAGAGCAATAAAACAGCAACGTAAATGTTCCAAATGTTCCTCCAAAGATTTGCTATAAATCAATATGTCATCAAAGTAAACTACCACAAATCGTCCAATGAAAGCACGTAAAACTTCGTTCATTAACCTCATGAAAGTACTAGGTGCATTAGTTAACCCAAAAGGCATGACTAACCACTCATATAATCCAAACTTAGTTTTAAATGTTGTTTTCCATTCATCTCCCAATTTCATATGAATTTGATGGTATCCACTACGCAAATCAACTTTGGAGAATATTGTAGAGCCACTCAATTCATCAAGCATATCATCTAACCTAGGAATAGGATGACGATAACGAATAGTAATATTATTAATGCCTCTACAATCAACGCACATACGCGACGTACCATCCTTTTTCGGCACTAAAATGATAGGAACAACACAAGGACTAAGGGATTCGCGTATATAACCTTTGTCGAGCAGTTCTTGTACTTGACGCATAATCTCCTTCGTCTCCTCTGGATTGGTACGGTATGGTGCACGGTTGGGTAGCGAAGCACCGGGAATTAAGTCAATTTGATGCTCAATCCCTCGAATAGGTGGTAATCCCGGTGGCACGTCTTGTGGAAAGACGTCAGCGAACTCCTGCAAAATGTTAGTGACAGCAGGGGCAAAGAGGAAGACACGTCCTCGAATGAAAATAATGCCTCTTTGCACACCAAAGCATAGCAAACAGATTTGCTAAAATCTAGCTCATCAATATCAGATTTGGTGGGAAGTAAACATGCACTTTTCAATTTAATTTTAGAAACAACAGTAGATGGTTTATTATTAGGCTTCATTTTGTGCTCAAATTCTTTTGCCACAATCTGATTTTCACTCTTATTTGTCTCCTGTTTTTCTTTATTAACTCTATTAATATCATCTTTCAAAATGGAATCAGGAGTCATAGGAAGCAAAGTAATATTTTTATCGTTATGAACAAGAGTATACTGATTGTTTCTACCATGGTGTACAGAATTTTTATCAAATTGCCATGGTCTACCAAGTAATAAGGAACATGCTTGCATAGGTACCACATCACAATCAACATAATCAGCATATGTAGAGATACTAAAATGCACACGAACAGTACGTGTTACCTTAATCTTGCCGCTGTTGTTGAACCATTGGATGTAGTAAGGATGTGGATGTGGTCTTGTGGTGAGAGATAGCTTCTCCACCATCTCCATGCTAGCCAAGTTATTGCAGCTCCCTCCATCTATGATCACGCGAACAGAACGTTCCTTCAAAACTCCCTTTGTATGGAACAAATTATGCCTCTGATTTTGCTCAGCTTGTGTAACCTGCACACTCAAAACACGTTGAGCAACTAAACATTCATACATGTCAGCATCTTCAGGAGCCATGTATTGCGTCTCATGATCAGAATCGTCTCCACCGTGTTCGTCATGTGTAATAAGAGCCAAAGTCTCCTCATCATAGTCACTAGCGGACTCATACCCACCATCCTCAGTAACAATCATCACACGCTTAGATGGGCATTCTCTCGCATAATGACCTCCACCCTTGCAACATCGACAAATAATATCATGTGTTTGCCCCTGTTGATGCCATGGATGAAGAAGAGCTCTTTGCAGGCCCAGAAGGTGTGCTCTTGGCAAATAGTGGTGATCGTGCCTGCTTTATTGTATCACGGTTGGAGGTGGCAGCCGACGGAGGCGCCGGTGTAGCAGAACGTGTGGAAGTAGATGATGCACGTGGTGTCCATGATGAAGGTCGACCTGCAGAAAAGTTAGTCCGCGCCAATGCCTGTCGATCCTGCACTTCACGTTCAGCTTTACAAGCAAGATGGAATAAACGAGTGATATTAGTATACTCCTTATACTCTAGAATCGTCTGAATCTCTCTATTTAATCCACCCATAAAACGTGCAAGCATAGCTTCATTCTCCTCAACAATACCACATCTAATCATGCCAGTTTGTAATTCCTGATAATATTCTTCTACAGAATTTTTTCCCTGTCTTAAGCGCTGCAATTTTTGAAGTAATTCACGTTGATAATATGGTGGAACCCAACGAGTACGCATAGCAGTTTTCAAAGCAGCCCAAGTAGCCGGAATAGGATATAATATGCTCAGACCACCAAACACATGCAAAACTAGTGAAAGCACAAACAGCAGCAGGAACACATCTCTCCTCGGGATATTGTAAACATGTAAATCATTGTTCAGTTTCTAACTCCCAAGTAAGATATATATCAGGAACATATCTACCCTCAAATGGTGGAATATTCAATTTTAGTGTAGGGAGATTGTCATGATCTCGTACCTGAGGGTGAGCCCTACCATTGCCATTATTTGCATGTGGACGGCCTGGTGGTTGCTGTGCTGGTGGTGGCACGTAGTTCTGATTTTGATCAACCTCATCCTCATAATCTCCCACATAATCATCCTCCTCCACATCAGCAGTAGGAGCCACAGAAGTATCAACAACAGCACCAGCAGTTTGGCCTGACTAAAGAGGGACACGGCTCGCTCGGCGGAGGGCTGTTTCCCGATGTGGAGGTAGTCGGTGTTGTTGCTGTTGTTGCAGAGGTGCGGCAGGAGCAGCCGGTGGTGGTGGTGGAAAACGCGAAAGCAATTCGGCAAACTTGTTATCGAGCTTTGTTTCAAACGTTTTCTCCATGCCATCTATCTTCTCCATGGCCTCTTCAAATCTGTTTATCACATCTTGCACCTGTCCACTCATCATTTGCTGAAACGTATCATGAAGCTCCTTGTTCGTCAAGTTCTCCTAGTCAGTCTCTTCGGCTTGTGATCCTGGCATGGTTAGCAGCAATAGAAACACACAAGAATATGATCCTACAGACTACTAACAAGTGGTGGTGGTGGCGGGTGTCACAAATCCGTCAAGAAAATCTCAAATTCTTACCAGTTCTTACCCAGCAGCAGGCGGTGATCGGCAACCGTTGTAGTCAAAACTCTCAAAAGCTTGGATAGAGCGATTGCCAGGGAGAGTCAAACGCACGACGTAGATGTATGTGGAGTTGGGAAGGCTTATAGTATGGTAGCAAAAAGGGTCAGCAATAATCAATTCAGAGATGCAAAGTTGAATAAACGCTCAACGACGGCACTGTGCTGGTCCTAGGCTAGACCGTGCTAGAGACGCGAGCCTAGAACACTAACAAAATCACGGCGCTGCACGTAAATAAGGGAAAAGCACACTCTGGAACTCTCTTTTTTTTCGCTCTTTTTTTGCGCTCCTTTTTTTTGCGCTCCTCTTTTTTTTGCGAAAAATCACTATAATGGCAAGTGTCTCAAAACTCTTCCCTCGTCAAACTGATAGGATGGGCACGAAATTTTTTTTTCACTTTTTTTTTGGAAATCAGGGCAGCGACGACGAAAAAGTGCGACAAAAAATCACTATGATGGCACGTGGCTCAAAAGACTCAGAAAAGCCTAAAAATAGGATAGGGAAAAAAATATTTGCCCGTCAAAATTTTGGCCTAAAAATTTTGCCCGTGAAAATCTTTTTTTTTCGAGACCTACACAGGCAAGGAAACACGAATCGGAATTTAGATTGATCTCAAGAACAAACCTAATATGAGAAGAACTCAGATTGGTGGTGGATATATGGTTGTGGTATATGGCAGCGGTGGTGGTATATGGTAGCGGTGGTGGTATATGGATAGAGATTGGTGGTGGTATATGGATACGGATTGGTGGTGGTATATGGATATGGATTCAGAGCGGTGGCGGATAAGCAAAAGTGGTAGATGGGCGATGATGATGGTGCGGCGGCGGCGTGACAACTTATGACCAGAAGTCGAAACTCTAAAAGACTAGACTCTAAGACCAGCAACTTGACACGACGATACAACCGCAAATTCAACAAAGCAAAAACCCTAAAAAGATTATGCAAAGGCTCAGATTGGTTCGGATATGATGAACTAACCCTAATTTTTTTGTGTGGCTTTTTCGTGGACTGTAGGTATGAATAACAGACTCGATCTAATCTACGAAAAACTGTAAAATCTCACCGAGCAACCTGGAAATCTGATACCACTTGATAGAGGCTAAGGTGTCCCGATGTTTCAATGAGATGGTGGCTATCATTTTCTGTGGGAGTCGACCTTGACGATCCGACTACGAACGTGCGAGACGTCGCGCCTTAGCAATCGCTAAACCAACTTCTGAGGGTTACTGACCACGCCGGAGCATGATCAACCTGACCACGAGGGTCTGTTTCCTGCGAACAAACGAAGAACAAGCAAGAAACTGAGATTGCAATCGGGATATTGCGAATATAAGATGAAAGCTTTATTGATCAAGGTGGGGTTCTGTGACGTCTTGGTCTGGTCGTTGGACACAAACGAAGTACGCGAAGCTGCAGCTATGGCGAACTTTTAATCTAAACAAAACCCTAAGTCTAAACGATGCCCTAAGGGCTGTGTATATGGAGGAAGAGGGGGGGGGGAATTTCGTGGCCCTTGAGGGTGGGGTCCGAAACCAACCCTAACTCTTGTTTCCCCACACATACGGACTCTAAAATAGCCTATACTTAAGTATTTCGAAATTACATGGGCCTGGCCCATTAATAAGGTGACGCAGCACCTAGAATAGCCTATGGACGAATATTATGAAGTGGCATCTTGTATATTTCGTCCAAGGCTTCATGCACTCCTTATGGCGGCTTCAAAGTCCTGAAATCATCACTTGTAACTCCGTTCTTGATCCCCTTGCGCATGCCATCAACTCCATGCGTGTTCTTGCTCCAATGTTCATCCTTCTCCACCCTAGGCCCTTCATTTGTAAGCAAAACAAATGTATCCAATTTAGGCAGCATCATAATCTCATGAACATTAGAATCATTACCAAGAAACGAAAGTACCTGGTAATTTAATTGGCGTGCGCAAGCTCTAGTAATTGGTCCAGTATATGTAACAGTAGGGGCTGTGGGTGTAACAATGGTATTGATGTCCTCATCACCTTCTTAGGGCCATGGAAAGAATGGGCCTTCTCTGGGTCGTAGCATCAATCGGCCTTCTACGTGCCGTATGATCGTTAGGCCAAACATGGGCCAATAACAGACCGCATTATGGGCCGTAAACGGGTTAGATTTGGAATCGTCCGTTCATGGACTGACAATAATAGGCCGTCGTTAATCGGCCGTATTTGATGACGTTAGGAAAACGGCCCAGCAGAGTAACGGACCGCAAACGGGCCGATTGTAACCATGGGCTGAAATTAGCCCACAGGCAGAAAAGGCCAATGACGGGTTGCAAGTAACCGAATGCTGGAAATGAGCCCAAGAATAAATGGGCCCTGAGAAGGCCGAAAGATAACACGGGTTGGAAACGGCCCAATGGAATAATGGGCCGTTAATGGGTATAACGGGGTACACTGTTCATTGCGGGCCAGATTCACCACGGGCCATTAATGGGCCAAGAGTTACAAATGGTCTCGTATGGGCCGAAAGATATCATGGGCCATACATGGGCCAGAAGTTACAATGGGCTAGAATCATATTGGAAGGCCCAGATGAAGCTACTGGGCTTAATTCGGATAGGCCGTAACGGGTCGTGAGTTAGCGGGCCGTAAATGGGCTATATACGAACAGGTCGTTAACATGCTTTCCGTGGCTCGGCCCATTACCTTTTGACCAAGTCAAACGGGACGGCCTTTTTACCGGAATTGGCCTTTGTTGGGCCGTGCCACGTGTCGATGCATCATAGGCGCCTCCTGTCCAATGAATGGATGACATCTGTCCCAACGGTGACCCAACACGTGTTTCCTCCGGCCAATGAGAATTTTACACGTGGAAAATCCTCATTGGTCCGGGTTGTTAGCGGGTTATCGGATCCGAAACCGGACTCGATAGCTTAACGACGTTCCGTTACGGTGGATGCCACGTGTCGGTCACCCTTGACGAAAGCACTTCCATGACGCATGATTTATCGTCCTGGAAGTGGACACTTCCGTGATGATAATTTTGGTAATGTCATGGAACACTTCTACGACAGCACAGGTATGACAATCTTGATTTCGTCATAAATTTTTCATGGATGTACATGCATGATAGAAAACGTGACCTACTGTGACAAACACGTATCATCACGAAAGTGTCTTTTTTTGTAGTGTGTCCGTAAGATCGGCATTGACCCGTCAAGATTCAATCCTAGTAACACTACCTTTAAAGGAGTGATACCTGGCGTAGAGGCCCACTTCACGGGCTCCTTAACACTAGAAGTAGTATTCGGCTTTTGAGATAACTTTCGAAGTGAAGAGTTAATCTTTGATATTGTCCCTTTCTGAAGTGGTTATCAAGTACTGCTTGGACGAACTGCTTTCACCCTCTTTAATGCAGTCCCGCATTATGCCTATTTAAAGCTCAAAATGCCCGGACCGTGCAGTGTTATCACAGTCAATGAAAAGATGGAGCACTCTCTTTGCACTGAGGAGCACACCGCGACCCTTGCAGCCAAAGTAAAGAACGGCCTCATCAAGCCGAAAAACTCATCGGTCATTAAGACCCCTGACACTGCCAAGAGAGTCTGATCCACACTACAGCACGACAGCTCGGCTGATCCAGAGCTTGAATAGGAGTTCAGCCACCGCCAAACGCCCTATAAGGTTGCGGCACATGTACCATGCGTGCATCATTACGCACTTAAAATACCTTGGGCAGCGTCGGAGGCATACTAAAGAAAAGGTCTATAGTACGGCTTGACCCTATTCGGACCTTAACATTTTCCCCTTTTTTCCTTTTTTGTACTACAGGTTCATTAAAAACCTACCTACTCTACAGTTGTACATGGGCTCCTTTCCAGATTCCCCTTTCTTATAGATGACCATCGACTTTTTCTCTCGAAGGATTTCTCACCAGGGACAAACGGCGTAGACGTGCGGCAGTGCACCACTGGGATCTTCAAAACCACTTCTTTTACGCCCTATGTAAAACTTTCCCTTGTGTAAATTCTCGACATGTAAAATAGCCACGATATTCATGGCATTATCTATAATAGCACATCTCGACATATCAATAAGGGTATAAAGGAAACAGTTGATTACCACTTTCGTTTGGTAATGATTTATTTCACATTGCCATCTATATTCCCCCTTACATTAGAATGAAACACATGCTTTAGTCCGACCTTAATACCGGGGGCTGTATTCGACTCCGTGCGTTTTCAAGTCCGAACACCTCTAGGGTACTCTTCGGCCTCCCGAATATTGCACTATATGCATCGGCAACGAGTAATGTCTTTGGTCTATAGTTGGGTTGCCCGGCTCCTGTGCTTACCACCTTACGTTCCGCTGGTTCGGCTAAGGTAGTAAAGGGAGAACTACTGCGATTGTATTTCTGGTTCGTCCGGTCAAATACCTCAGTAGAGAAAGCCGAAAAATGACTGTCATGATAAAGCGAGAGTTGGTCGGTGACTCGGTGACTTACTACAAATCGTTAGTGATTTATTCCATATTTAGTGATTTATTCCGTATTATACAAGGGCTGGTCTTCGTCTAGCCACATGGAGAAGGCACCTTTGTTCGGATTGCCGCACACGGACAGGGGGCTAGTATTTAGCCCCACCGTCAAACTCCTATGGCTAAGTGAAAGTAATAAAGCCGCATAGTCTGATTGCCTGGTTCACCTCGCAGACGCCCCCTTCATGGGCCAGGATGTTGGATAAAGTGTGGTCACGCGCTACGTCGAACACCCCTGTAGCATCTATGTGGGGGCTGAAGCCGACGACTAGCAGCTTTCAGAATTAAAATGGCCACACAGGAGGAAAATAACTTAAAGATAAAATGCAAGAATATATTACAAGCAAGGGATCATAATATAATTTTTTATGACCCGCACAAATCTACTCAAATATCACATCCTTAGAGCACTGGCCCTCTACTATTCGAGCCCCTGCTAGGACATCTTCAAAGTATCTCTCCGGCTTGCGGTGATCCTTGCCTTCGGGTGGGCCTGCGGTCGCCACGTCAGTGGCCTTCATCTTTGCCCAGTGCATCATGACGCAAGCAAAGGCCATCCAAGCACCCTCTATACAGGCCGAATGCTTTATAGCATCAATGCGTGGCTGCGCATCTCAAAACAAAAACATGATGTTGGTGGTAGTGGAGAGATTCACCGAGTATGGGCATTTTATTGCAATGCAACGCCCCATCACTATCAATTCTGTGGCCAAAGCTTTCACAGATCATATATTCAAGTTACATGGGTTGCCTTCAGTTATTGTTACTCACAGAGATCCAATCCTCACTAGCCATATTTGGCAAGAACTTTTCAAGAAACTGGGAATTAAACTGCACATGAGCACTTCTTATCACCCTCAATCTGATGGCCAAACAGAGAGGGTCAATCAATGTTTGAAAAATTACCTGAGGTGCATGGCTTTCTTACAGCCTAAGAAATGGATGAACTGGATCTCTCTAGCTGAATGGTGGTATATCACGAGTTACCATACATCTATGAAAATCACACCTTTCCAAGCACTGTATAATTGTCGACGTTCTGGGAATGGGGGTCCCCAGACTTGCCTGCCTGTGTCCCATGGCGTGGCTTTGCTAGCAGGCCTGTACGGCCCATCTTCATCAACAAGGCATTCTAGACCCTCGCGAGGGGCCAAGCCTCGCGAGGCAGATGACACAGGACCTCCTCAGGAGCAGCCTCACCAGGCTGGCTCGTGAGAGGCGGAGAATTCAAGGCCAGGCAAACCTCGCGAGGTTCTCGTGACGTGAGCCATGATGATCGCGACCAGGTGGGCGCCAGCACGCACAGCGTCCTTGTTTCCTCTTTGGTGCTAAGGGGGAAAGCGCAGGCGTGGAGTACCGAGGCATCAATCAAAGGTTTCCATATTGGTGCAACAAGACCAAGACTAGAAGGACGGCAAGACGGAGGTCACTGTGGAACCGAAGATGACGTCACCACTAGAGCCTTTGGCAGGCGAAGACCACTTTTGTCAGGATAAGCTGTACTAGCTGTCCCCTTTCAAATTGGCCGTGGTTGGCTCCCTTCCCGCTCAATATTTGGGGAGAGGACCAGGGCATCTATAAATAGGACTAGCCACCACCCTAGCTAGGGGAACGGATCAATTGAGGGGGACGGATCAATTGAGGTCAGATCAAGAGAGACCAGAACACACACAAGTACGCCAAGCACAAGAACACCTAAGCCTCAGGAGGCTGTTCTTCCCCTTGTACTATTCATCCTCAACCCAAGAGGCAATCCACCACCACCACACTGGAGTAGGGTATTACACCACAACAGTGGCCCGAACCAGTATAAATCTTGTGTCCTTTGTGTTGCGAGTTAGTTAGTGAGATCTTAGCTGAGCTAGGACGTGGATCGGTAGGGGGATCTTTGCACGCACCCCAATGTTCGAACCTTAAGGGTTTTGCCAGAACCCGTGATCCGACATTTGGCGCGCCAGGTAGGGGTGCGCCGAAGCTTCCCTTCCATCACTCCGCGACACGTCACTTCATCATCTCCATGGTGGACGCACGCCGCGCCCGCACCGAGCGCCGGGCTGCCCTCGCCACCCGTGTTGCTCAGATGGCCCTTATCGGCGGGCCACCTCGTGCTCTTCGTCGCCTGCCGCCAACGCCGCCACCGGCCTGGCGGGGAACAAGCAGCAAGCATCCTTGCTGCACCCCTCGGTGCGACCGGACGGCCGCACCGCCACTCCATCGCTGAATCCCACTGGTTCATCGTCGCACGCTCGTCGTGTTCCCGTGGACGCACGGGCCGCACTCCTCATGGCCCACGAGCTCTTGCAGTACCGCCCAGTCGACGACCTCTACGAGGACTGGCTTGACCGCATCGCCGATCTTGTCCACGCCGCAAGGGGCTCCCCTGCGCCGTCCCACTCTCTACCTCGCCCTCCGCCAGCCACGGGCGACGCAGCTCACGAAGCACCTCTACCACGTCTGCACCAAGACGGCGCCCTAGCACCAAGGCGTGTGGCTCCACGGCGCGACCCACCGCGTTCGGCGCCCCCGCGTGTAGAAAGAAGCTGTCAAGAAGTCCCTCGACCGCAATAGAACGCTCCGCCACTCCTCGCACCGCCACACCAGGATCGTTTGCTGCAGCAAGGCACCGCGCCGCTGGCTGTAGCGGCGCATGGGCGCCAAGACCAAGCTCCACCTCCAAGGCAGGCCCTGGTGACCACGGTCGGCTTCCGCGCCTTCACCCCCGAGCTGCGTAGCGTCGCTTGCCGGGCAAGTTCAAGCCAGATCAGCCTCCTTGCTACGACGGCACCCCTGAACCCGCGGAGTTCCTGCAGCTCTACGAGCTGAGCATCGAGGCAGCCAACGGCGACGAGAAAGTCATGGCGAACTGGTTTGCCATCACTCTCAAGGATGGCGCACGCTCCTGGCTCCTGAACCCGCCTCTAGGCTCGATTTCCTCCTGGGACGAGATGCGCAACCGCTTCATCGCCAACTTCCAGGGCACTCGCCACCGCCCCCCGATCATGGGTGACCGGCACCGCATCAAGCAACAACCAGGAGAGACCATGCAGAAGTACATCTAGTGCTTCAACAGCGCGCAGATCAAGATCCCCAAGTTGACCGACGAGGCCATCATCTCAGCATTCTCCGACGACGTCCGCGACGTCAAGATGAAGGAGGAGCTCAGCATCCATGAGGATCTGTGCACGACCTTGGAGTTGTTCAACATCACGACAAAGTGTGCAAGAGCTGAGGAGGGGCGCCTCTCCCTCCTCGAGCTCCCGGCTGCAGACCCAGAGGATAAGAAAGCCAAGGCCTAGGACGTGAAGTGCAAGGGGGCAGCCGTGCTCGCGGCGGAGCCAGACACCAAGCGCGGCCGACACCAGCCCGAGTCATCCAAGAGCAGCCGACCATTCTGCGCCTTCCAAAACATGCATACCCACAACACCAGCGACTGTCAAGAGCTTAGAGCCATTCGAGAAGGACGCTTCGGTCGACGCCCTGAGCGCAGCGACCGGGGCTACGGCCGAGGAGGAGGACATGGTGGCGGGCGCTGGGACGACGGTGGCCCGCGCCGGGAGTGGCACAACTGGCTTTGTGAGGACCGCTGGCAGGATCAGCCTTGCGAGGGCACCTGGAAGGACCAGCCTCATGAGGATCATCCTCAAGGCAATGCTGGCCTTCCTCCACTACCACCACCACCCAGAAGGAATGACGACCACCATCAAGACGAGGGGGCTGGGGGCTTCTAGGAGCCGCGCGCTATCGCCTGCATCTTGGGTGGAGCTCAAGCCCAGCCTCACAGCGTATCTTCAAACAGTTTGCTCATGAAGTGAATGCAGTTCTCCCCAAGCCAGAGGCCACACGCCCGCTCAGATGGTCCAGGTGCCCCATCAAGTTCAGTTCGGCAGATCAGCTCAAGTGCGCGGCAACTACAGGCGTCCTCCCAATGCTTTGTTCACCAGTCATCAGCAACCTGCAAGTTACCCAGACCCTTATCGACGGCAGTGCAGGGCTCAATGTACTGTCCGTCGACATCTTCGACACCCTCCAAGTGCCATATGGCCAGCTTCAGCCTACCAAGCATTTCTCAGGAGTGACCGAAGGCTCTACTACCCCGATCGGGCAGGTCCTCCTCCCTGTTACCTTCCGAGAATGCAACAACTACTACACCGAACTCATCGAATTCGACGTCGCCTACATCCACCTACCATACAACGCCATCCTCGGGTATCCGACCCTGGCCAAGTTCATGGTGGTGAACCATCATGGCTACAATGTCCTCAAGATGCCGGGAAGCGGCGGAATCATCACAGTCCCATGCGAGGAAAGAGACGCCGTGTGCTCCCTCAAGCGTGCCTTCCAAGATGCAGCAATCGACGACCCCGACAGCCAGGGCGAGCGCTGTCCTGAGGCCACCCCAAGAAGAAGAAGCAGTTTCACCACGCAGAGCCTCAGGCAAGCGGCGCTTCGTCAGGATTGACGCCCGCGCCTGGGGCGCCTCCCTCCATCACATAGGAAGGCACGCCCAGCGCCCTTCTTGGGCAGGGCTCGGGGGCTCTCTTCTGGAGGGCCTCAGACTTTGCCAGCATCACGAGGGAGGTGCTTGGGCACCACTTGGAGGCATGCTTCACGGCACGTTTCCCTCAGGAGACATAGTGCAAGGAGTGCCCACCGTTCAGGAGTTCATCACCAAGACCACTCAGGAACTGCAAGACGCAAGGGCCATGCACAGCGACTACCGCTCACCAGGCGCAGCTCCCCATCCAGGCAAGGATGCCAGGCTGCGCGTCTGCATCAACGTCCCAGGGCTCAACCGAGCCGCCTCTCAGGAGCTTTTCTGGCCTTCGCACGTGGGACGCTGTGAGGGGCCACCTCACAGCTACGTTTGCATGCCTTTTGGCCCGCCGAGCATGGTGATCGCCTATCAACACAACCAGCGGAGCATCCTGGCGGCTCAGGAGGCCTGGCACCACGCTGCGCTGACGAAGATGAAGACGGTCCTCAAGGAACCCCCTGGACCCCCAGAGCCTCCCGAGGCTCAGGCCCCGGTGGCTCATGAGAAGTAGCCCCTTCGCCACATACCTTCAGCTGCCCCAACTCTCCTTCATCAACAGAACCAGCTGACATTTTCCAAGTTTATTAAGCTGGGAGCACCCCCAGGGCTGCATCATTCCCAGGCCGCGTGGGTCCGTCCATGCGGCATGTATCCCTTTTTAGCCTTTAGCTTACCTTGTTGGGGGCGCCCCTCGGGCTGCATCATCCCCATGCTGCTCGGGCCGGACCCAGTGGCATGCATCTTCCCTGCATTTACCTGAGCTAGGTTGCTTTCCATGCTTAATCTATCTATGACTATCACCTTCTTGATCGCCACCCACCATGGGAGCCGCGCGTCGGCCGTCTTTCTTCAGGACACTTCGTGTTGTCTAACCATTTCGCAGGACCAAGACAGCGAACAAGAACCAAGACCAGGCGCAACCTGCCTTGAGGTAGGGCCTCGTGAGTCCTACGCTGGCTCACGGGTGCCTAGACACACCTCGTCCAGCCCTGCCGTGCAAGCCACATGTCAGGGCGGGGCTGTACACGCCCCCGGGGCTCTCTGCAGTAGGGAGTCCCCTCTCACGCACAAGAAGCAAACCAGAAATCACCACAGTGACCGGTGCCCTTCCTCGTGCTAACTTGCAGGAACTTCCTGAGGGCCATAGCAGGCGGTACCACGGACACTCCCTCTTCTCTGATGCAATTCTCTTGCGCGTTAAAAGGGGGGCTCCTGAGCATCGTGCCTCAGGAGCTCTTACTGGCTCTCCAGCCCTCACCCCCTGGCCTTGACCACGACACGCGACCTATCATACCAGCGGCGGCTGAGCTCGCTCGAGGGCCAGGACCTGAGGACGTAGAGCACCAAGAAGAACCTGGAGGGGAGTGGGAAGCCCGCACGGGCCTGACCAAGCTACACTAGCCGACGTACGAGTTCGGCACGACTCGAGGAGCCGACCCCGGACAGCCAAGATAAGTTCCTGCTCTGGATCCACCAGTCGCTACAGCACACGACCTGGCATACCAGCGACGGCTGCAGCCTGCCTGGGGACCGGGACCTGTCAGCATAGAGCACCATGCCGCCGCAGGATTGGAAAGGGGAGGCCGAGCCTTGGCAGGATATGCGCACAGAAATCTTCATAATAAGGGCTATATTGACAAAAGGCATTACATACGCTTTACACGCCCCACGGGGTTCATTTATTGATCCCTCACAGGGAACAAAAGGGAAGGAATTCCTAGGGGTTCTATCTACGCGCACCAGATGTCGCCGATGCCATCATCAACAATGGGCCATGTGAGGCCGGCGCCAACCCCATCAAGATCAGCGGCGACGGCAGCTAGACGCTGGAGCCCTGCTTCGGGCTCGACGGGAGCTCGGGGGCACGTACCGGTCATCGCTCATCTCCGGAGACTCCAAGAGCTCAGGAGAGTCATTGGACCACCAGGAGTCGCCGCTGTCGCTGTAGGAGCTGCAGGCGAGGCCTGCGGCGAGCCGAGCACCCGCCGCAGCGTCGTCCTGGCGACCTTCTTCAGCGCAGCACTCTAGGCGGCGGCCTTCCTTGTCGAAGACCTTGAAGAACATCACGGAGGTGTCGTCATACTCGAAGTGGATCGCGAGGGTGCCCTCTGCATGGCAGACTCGGGCAATCTCGCCCCAGCCTCGGGTCATGAAGATCTTCCCGTAGGCAACGGCTCCAATCTCCGCTGCAGTCGCTGGGGCATTACAGTCAGCATGTTACAGCCAAAGCTTGCGAAGGCCCCTCAGCGGCATCTCGGTGGTGAAGAACTGCGGGAGGCGTA
Source organism: Triticum urartu (assembly GCF_003073215.2). Lineage (NCBI taxonomy): Eukaryota > Viridiplantae > Streptophyta > Magnoliopsida > Poales > Poaceae > Triticum > Triticum urartu. The sequence continues at coordinate 183,430,311 of NC_053022.1, read as the reverse complement.
TCCAGGTTCTTGGGGGCATCGCCGCCCATAGCACGAACTCGCGCGAAGAGTCGGCAGCGTGGACCCCTGGGCGATGGCGTGCACTTCCGCAGCACGGCGGCAATGGCTCTGGCGCGGGCGGCGCCGCTCACCGCTCCTCCCTCCGGAAACGTCGACGTGGTCATACAAGGGCAGCGGGTACCCAGGAGGCGGCCTTTCGTATCAAGGCCGCCGCACCACCGGCCTCACGACCATGTCGCGGCGACGAGACCTCCTCTTCTTTGGTGGGAACAGCTCGAGCTCGTTGAGGGGAGCCTTGCCCTTCTCTGTGGCCGAGAACCTCCGGATCGGCGCCATATCTGCACAAGCAGGAGAGGAGCAAGGGAGGAGAAGAACCGGGAGAGGCAGAGGAAAGATGGGCGATAGGGGATCCGCCCCCTCCCATTTATACCAGGAGAAGGCCAACTAGCACCCCCCCCCCCCCCGTGATCACAGGTAATGATGGTTTTCCTTGCATGTCGCAGTGACTTGTCAACTCGGGCAGTTGTCGAGACAACATGGTGAAGCGGAGACGCCCACGTCCAACCAACCGCCATGCGTCGACCAAGGCAGCGGGCTATTGGGGCCCGCGGTGCTCCGCACTTGACCTTTGGCTTCGCCTCGAATCCAAGCCTGAGCACTCCTTGGGCCCGGGGGCTACTGTTGGCGTTCTGGGAACGGGGGTCCCTAGAATTGCCTGCCTGCGGCCCACGGCGTGGCTTTGCTAGCTGGCTTGTACGGAGCATCTTCATCAACAAGGCATTCAAGACCCTCGCGAGGGGCCAAGCCTCGCCAGGCGGATGACACAGGACCTCCTCAGGAGTGGCCTCACCTGGCTAGCTCGTGAGGGGCGGAGAATTCAAGGCCAGGCAAACCTCGCGAGGTTCTCGTGATGTGAGCCATGACGATCGAGACCAGGCGGGCGACAGGCGGGCGCCAGCACATGCAGCATCCTTGTTTCCTCTTTGGTGCTAAGGGGGCAAGCGCAGGCGCGGATTACCGAGGCATCAAGCAAAGGTTTCCATATTGGTGCAACGAGACCAAGACCAGAAGGACGACAAGACGGAGGTCACCGTGGGGCCCAGGACGGCGTCACCACCAGAGCCTTTGGCAGGCGAAGACCACTTTTGTCAGGATAAGCTGTACTAGCTGTCCCCTTTCAAATTGGCCGTGGTTGACTCCCTTCCTGCTCAATATTTGGGTAGAGGACCAGGGCCTCTATAAATAGGACTAGCCACCACCCTAGCTAGGGGTACGGATCGATTGAGGGGGACAGATCGATTGTGGTCAGATCAAGAGACACCAGAACACACACAAGTTCGCCAAGCACAAGAACACCTCAACCTCAGGAGGATGTTCTTCCCCTTGTACTGTTCATCCTCAGCCCAAGAGGCAATCCACCACCACCACACTGGAGTAGGGTATTACACCACAACGGTGGCCCGAACCAGTATAAATCTTGTGTCCTTTTTGTTGCGAGTTAGTTCGTAAGATCTTAGATGAGCTAGGATGTGGATCGGTAGGGGGAAATCTTCGCACACACCCCAGTGTTCAAACCTTAAGGGTTTTTCTGAAACCCGTGATCCGACAATAACTGACCTCCCAACATGATATCTGAAGCTGGCCTTTACCCAACTAAACAAGTTCAGGAGTTTTCCTCTGTCCTCAATGCTGAACAAACTACAACATAGATAAACGCAAATCTTTTGAAGGCATAAGACAGAATGAAGCACTATGCTGACAAAAAGATATCTGAAAGAACCCCGGAAGTAGGCGACATGGTCTACCTCAAATTACAGCCCTACAAACACTACCTTGAGTGTCCATCGATTTATGAAGCTGCACTCTAAATATTATGGCCCCTTTCAGAATAATTCAGAAAGTTGGTCAGTGGCTTACAAACTGCTCTTACCTGATCACTGCAAATTGCGTCCCACATTCCATGTCAGTCAATTGAAGAAGATTCTGGGGCCACTCCTCAATGCATATGGCACTATTCTCCTTGAACCCAAGAAGCTTTTGGAGCGAAAGCTCATTCCCAGAGCGCAAGGTGATATCCAAACACCAATTGTGCATTGGCTTATCAAATGGAGTAACATGGATGAGAAAGATGCTACTTGGGAAGATGCAGCATTGATACAAAAAATTTCCAGCTTTTCAGCCCTGAGGACTGGTCTGAAGTGGATTGGGGGAGTTGTCAGGACCCAACTAAAGAAAGTGATTTCAGTTATATTTAAATCCTCAGCCGTAGGCGCAAAGCAACACAAACCGTCCATCGCCTATCAGATGCTCTTCCATCACCCGTACCGCTTCATTGTGACGGAAGGCCCTGGATCACGTCCACCCCGCATCAGACGGCTACCCCGACACGCGATTCGCTATTCACATTCCGGCAAGGACTACAGTGATCCCCTGCCTCCATTTTACTTTCTTACTTTCTCCCAACTTGTACGGCTATAAAGCCAAGGTTCCAACTCGATAGAGAGGCATCTGACTGTATTAGGGTTTCCTCCCTCCGCCGCCGGTTTTCCTCTCTGGCCCTAGGTTCCTCTGGTTTTGTACTAAAACTCTCAGATTTGATCCATAAAGCAAGCTAGTACGAGTGGAATTCATCCCCTGATTTTTGAATATTATTCTTCAAACTCCTCTGGGTCTGACAAGGGGAGAATCAGTTCAAGGAGGACACTTGATTCCTGTCGTTGTCGCGGTGGTGCGGTGCCTCCTCTTTTTTTCTTATCCTCCTTCCAGATGGCCTCTCACCTTCCCTCTCTATATCTCATGTAGGCCACCACGTGTGCCGCCATGGAACTCCGGTCCGGCGATTCCAGCCACCGTCCATCGCTGGGGACGCTGCTTCCGGCTGAGGGAATCCTGGATTAGGGGGTCCTCGGTTGTCCAGACTATTTGATATGGGACGAACTGATGGGCCATGAAGAAGACTTTCCCTGTGACCGGGTAGGACTCCTATATGCATTGACAGCAAGCTTGGTGTCCGGATATGTTATTTCCTTCCCCCACAAACCAACTCTGTACAACCCTAGATCCCTCTGGTGTATATATAAACTGGAGGGTTTAGTCCGCAGAGGCAATCAGAATTCTCATAGGCTAGACAACTAGGGTTTAGCCATTACGATCTCGAGGTAGATCAACTGTTGTAACCCCTATACTCATCGAATACAATCAAGCAAGACGTAGGGTTTTACCTCCATTAAGAGGGCCCGAACTAGGGTAAACATTGTGTCGCACTTGTCCCTTGGTACCCTCAATCCTCAGTGTCGGTGTACAAAAAGAGGGGTACACTTTTTTGTACCCCTATAACTGTGCAAGGACAGTCTGAGCCACGGGCACCACCACACCAAGCAAGGCAAGGGAGGTGAGCTAGGGTAAGACTGAAGCTCAAGGGAACTAGGACGACGCCAAGGCCAAGACCACGAAGAGCAAAAGGGACGAAGCAGACTCCCCCAGCAAGATCCTTGCCGGGAGACAGCTTTGGCAACCCCGGCAAGACCCTTGCCGCGGCGACTCGCCCCACGCCTACGGAGCAAATTACCCTTGAGTCCACTGCCCCCAAGGGGCAAGGATTCGGGAGACATCCCCGTGGTGGCATGCAGATCTTTGTGAAGACATTCAAGATCAGATACACACTAAGAAGACGACGACCTTTGGCGAGATACCAGCCGGGGATGATAGCAGGTGCCTCGGCAAGACCCTTGCCGGGGCCCCGGCAAGGCCCTTGCCAAGGACATCCACAGGGCCACCATCAGGCCCACGCCGACTAAACCTCCACCACCGTACGCATGCAGCTGCCGACCCAACCATCTGGGCAGGCACCTGCGTGGCGGCATGCAGATCTTCGTGAAGACCCACCACTGCGCCACCTCAGCTGCCTGTCTACCTAAATGGCATCACAGGCATCGCTGGCCAGGGCACGTGTCGACACAAGAAGGAGCAGCGACGGACGAGACAGGTTTCTCCCCCGTCCCCGATAAAGCAAGGACACCTAAGCAAGACGCATTAAATGCGCCTTGTCATGTAATGCGAGGGATAACCTCGCATCACTGTACCCTTTCCATCTCTTGTGTGACACTGTGGTGACCCCTTTTTCTATAAAAGGAGGCCCGAGGCGACCAGGAGAAGGATTCGGCTTTTTGGAGCTCCTAATGCCCCAGACCTAGCTCAAGAACAGGAATATACATCCACCAAAGAAGGAGTAGTGTTTTACGCATCCTCGTGGCCCGACCTGGATAAACAAACTGTGTACTATCTGTTTGATCCGCTCTGCTCACGACCCCGCGCCCCACTAACCGTAGTAGGGATTCTTGTGATCCCATAGGTGTCGTTCCCACTGACATCTTTGGCGCGCCAGGTAGGGGGCGCAGTTGTGAGAATTGGCTCTAGCAGTTAGCCCAGCACTCCTTCGTCTTCATGGCCCTTGGAGAAGAAAGGAGGCCAGAAAATCGCCACTCGAGCGACTGCAAACAGAAGCTAAGTTGCACTGAACACTTATTTGTTCTATCCTTCTGATATGAGATTATTCCCCCTGGAGATGTCACGCCTTTGTATGAGAAACCTGCACGTGAGGGGGCTCTCCCACGATTGGCAACGCCCTTGCCCTGTTTCGAGTCCGCTCAATAGCTCAAGCGGCTGCGTCGAGAATGGCAGAGTAGCCTTCCGCGATCAACAACGCTCTCGATTCTAACTCGAGTCAAGCTCGACAGTTCGAGTGGCTGCGTTCAGAACGGTAAGGTGGCTCGTCCGGCAGCACGCATACCCGGTAGACCCATGGGGATCTGTCCCCAAAACGTCGCTAGGGGCTTCCGGGCCGGTGAACCTACCCAATCCACGTAGGGCGCGCATACAAAGAGAAATTGAACAGGGAAATAACGTGCATGAAAATTAAGAGTACTACAAAAGTTATGTTACATCACATCTTTGCTGCAGTTCTAACTAAAGATAAAATTTGTCTTGGTCGGGAACCTGCAGCGGCGAAGAAGAACGGGATGCCTAATCCCGGCGCTGGCCTTCCACCCTCTTGATTTCGTCGATACTGCTGATGATGGGCTTGATGCGCTCCTTGAGCACCGTGAGGTCAGTACCATCCGGCAAGCTATCCATCGTGGCTTCGAAGTCGAGGTCGGGATTCCAGTACGCCATCTTGGTGAGGACCTTGGTCATGACCCCCCGGCAAAGTCGCCGGACCTCCCCGGCCAACGTGGGCGCTCTGTTGGAGTGAAGATAAGCCAAGGCTCCAAGGACGCCCTCGAAGAACTTGGTCAGCTTGGCGTTGACGGTCCCGCTGCGCTCAGGGTCATACCTCACGTTTGGCATCCCCATGGTGGCCAACTGCGAGGTGACCCTGCCGGCGACGTCCTCCAGACGGCTGATCCATCTGTTCTCGCCCGCCACATATTCCTGGTGGGAGGCGGCCTCGTTCGCCCACAGCTGCTTCTCCTCCTCCAGGCTCCTGGTCAAGGTCTCCTCCCGAGCACTGCTCCCCGACAACATCTTCTCGATATTCTCCAGCTTCAGCTTGAGATCTCTGATGGAGTTTTGCGCTTCGGAGAGCTCCCCAGCCCTGCTGATGACCGCTCCTTGCGCCTCTACCAAGGCACTGTTGAGCATGCTCTACACGTTGGACAGCTTGAGGGCATGCTCCTTCAGCTCATCCCGCTCTACCTCCAACTCCTTCAACTTGCCGGCATGGGCCAGAGCTTGGGTTCGAGTGCCTCTTTGTGCCTTTGCTCCAGCTCGCGAGTCCGTCGCACGACAAGGGCCTCGAGCTCCTCATCCTTGCCGCAGAGCGTTGCGGCAAGCTTCGCCTCATGCACGGAGAGGTCCTCTTCCTGGGAATCCAATGCGGCTTGATGCTGGTTCCGGGCGGCCTCGGCCGCGGCAGCCAACTTCGCTGCCTTTTCCTGGGCCTTCTCGATGACAGCCATCTTCATGGTGAGCTCTACATTGCTCTTGGCCAATTCCCCCTAAAAGGCCCTCTGCTCCTCGCGAGTCTGGTGAAACCAGGTCTGCATCTCAGCAACGCGTGCCTTGAAGTCCACCTCCGCCTTGTCCACCGTTGCCATCCTGGACTAGACCTTATCCAGGCGAGCACGGTAGAGCACTTGGAGCTTTCAGAAAAAGGCCCCCATGACACGGAAAAGCTGCTCTTCTTGAGAACCATCACCGCCAACGCCTGGTTCATAGACCACCTCGAGCCCGGTGGCAGCAAGCACCTCGCGGTCAAAGACTTCCCCTTCGGCGGGCGCTCGGGAACTTGACGCCCCTGGAAGATGGACGAAAAGATCGTCGCCCACCTTCAGATATCTGTCGGGGCCCGAGGTTGAGGAGGAGGGAGGCTGATCATCAACCACCTCTTCCTCGGCGGTGGCCTTGCCGGCTTCCTCGGCAGGCCCACCGCTGGCACCCTCGGTAGAAGCCTCGCCGGTCGCCTTGGCGGCCCCCACAGTGGTGTCCTCGGCAGCATCCTTGGTGGCCTCATCGGCGGCGACCTCGTCAGTATCTCTGGCGGCCTCCTCGGCGGCAATCCTGTCAGCCTCCGCCGCGGCCTCCTCAGCAATATTCCCAACAACAGTATCCACGTCCTCCATATCTATTGAAGGAGGGCTTGGGCAGTAATGGGAGCAATGAAGCCAAGAAAAAGAATAAGGGAAAAACAGAGACGGAGGACAGGCGACTCACCAGTGCCAGGCTGTGAAGCAGAAGTCCCCTCCCCGCCAGCATTTGGCGCCGTGGCAGAGTCTCTCCCCCCATCTTCACTCCCCATAGAGGCTTGAAGGAGGCCCGGAGGTCACGAAAATCAACCGTCGAGGGGAAGAAGAAGGTGGACTTCGTCCGGTCCCCCAATAGCGCACTCTCCGGCGGCTCCACAGTCCCAGAACCCTTGGCCACCCCCTTGCCCTTGACGGATTTGGGCGCCATGGCGTCTAAGAAAGTTAGAGGACTGAGGGAGGGGGATGGCGAAGCAACGACGGCGGGCGACGGCGAAAGCTTAGGAAGGAAGGAAGAGAGGAAACGGCGGCTCTGAGATTGGAGAAGGCACGAGGAAAGAGGAGAATGTGAGCAGCGCGCCCACGGTTATTCCTTTTTTATGGGGGAAAACACGGGCAGCCTCCTTTCACATTAACTATGATATGACGCATGCCCGCGGGAACCAACCCCACGCATGCCGCCCACATCACACGCACCTCCCCACGCCGCGCTACGCGCGGGAGTCGTGGGAAGCGCAACGCGCGAAAAATCTTACCGCGGTAAAAAACCGCCCTGCCTGCCCGTGCACTGTTTCTGGGCCTAGCCCAAAAACGTGTTGCGCTTATGTGTGGCCCAGGCCCGGGGGCTCCTGTCGGTGTACAAAAAGAGGGGTACACTTTTTTGTACCCCTATAACTGTGCACGGACAGTCTGAGCCACGGGCACCACCACACCAAGCAAGGCAAGGGAGGTGAGCCAGGGTAAGACTGAAGCTCAAGGGAACTAGGACGACGCCAAGGCCAAGACCACGAAGAGCAAAAGGGACGAAGTAGACTCCCCCAGCAAGATCCTTGCCGGGAGACAGCTTTGGCAACCCCGGCAAGACCCTTGCCGCGGCGACTCGCCCCACGCCTACGGAGTAAATTACCCTTGAGTCCACTGCCCCCAAGGGGCAAGGATTCAGGAGACATCCCCGTGGTGGCATGAAGATCTTTGTGAAGACCTTCAAGATCAGATACGCACTAAGAAGACGATGACCTTTGGCGAGATACCAGCCAGGAAAGACCACGAGACCCCCGGCAAGAGCCTTGCCGGGGATGACAGCAGGCGCCTCGGCAAGACCCTTGCTGGGGCCCCGGCAAAGCCCTTGCCAAGGACATCCGCAGGGCCACCATCAGGCCCACGCCAACTAAACCTCCACCACCGTACGCATGCAGATGCCGGCCCAACCAGTTGGGCAGGCACCTGCGTGGCGGCATGCAGATCTTCGTGAAGACCCACCACTACGCCACCTCAGCTGCCTGCCTACCTACATGGCATCACAGGCATCGCTGGCCAGGGCGCGTGCCGACACAAGAAGGAGCGGCGACGGACGAGACATGTTTCTCCCCCGTCCCCGATAAAGCAAGGACACCTAAGCAAGACGCATTAAATGCGCCTTGTCATGTAATGTGAGGGATAACCTCGCATCACTGTACCCTTTCCATCTCTTGTGTGCCACTGTGGCGACCCCTTTTTCTATAAAAGGAGGCCCGAGGTGACCAGGAGAAGGATTCGGCTTTTTGGAGCTCCTAATGCCCCAGAGCTAGCTCAAGAACAGGAATATACATCCACCAAAGCAGGAGTATCCTCGCGGCCTGAACCTAGATAAACAAACTGTGTACTATCTGTTTGATCCGCTCTTCTCACGACCCCGCGCCCCGCTAACCGTAGTAGGGATTCTTGTGATCCCATAGGTGTCATTCCCACCGACACTCAGACACACAGTTCGGGACACCCTACCCGAGATCTGCCGGTTTTGACATCGACATTGGTCTTTCATTGAGAGTTCCACTGTGTCATCGACAAAAGGATTGATGGCTCAAGCTATCATCGGCGACGATGCTGTTTTCGGGGAGACTTTCCTCCCTAGTAAACTCTTTGTGTTTGGCAGCTTCGCTCTGCGTGCCAATTCAACTGGTCACCTCGAGCAGATGGACAGCTACGCCCCTGGTTACCAGATCAAGTTTGGGAGCATGAATTACATCGCCGATATCCAAGGAGACTTGATCTTTGAAGGGTTCTCTGCCTCGGCCGCTGCACCTCATCTACATGAAGGGAGCCCGTTATTAGATTCGTTATTAGAGCCCGTTATTTGATTCGTTATTAGATTCCGTTCAAGGATCAACTCTCGTGCTTGCCCTGGCCTTAAATCCAGAGTGGACCACTTTGTCCGAAGACAGGAGGATAAGCCCCACCGGACTCTCTCCCATTATGGAGCTCCTTGCCGGAGACCCAGAGATGACCATGTCGTCAGCAGGCCCGGAGTCAAACATGACTCTCCCTGTCATCGGGAAGCCGGACTCATCTCTGGATGTCAACTCCGAGCTCTCAAAATCTGCGACCACCAAGCATGGTCAAGTTGTGATTACCAGACCCATCTCCGCAGATCCTCAGTCACCTGTCCAGCTTTTGCTTCTAAACAAGGCTCTAGACCTAATGCGATCTCTCGCCATCACGGAAGCGCCACATCCGAACTACGGCCATCCTGAATTGGGGGCTAAGAGCGGGGAATTTTTACGTCGAACCAAGCCAAAACCCACCCATCACTGGGTGTTGGACGGCCACTTCTACTTATGACATATACATGGTGGATACGACCAAGAAGAAGGACGACGATGGCACTCAAGAACCGATTGAGGACAAGCTCGTCGAAGCACCACCAAGTGTCGACGTCAGCACCGCCGCTCACGATTGCGCTGGGAGAAGGAAAGCAATACCAGCACCAGAGACAATGATACTCCGGAGAATGCCGAAGACGCCAACCAACCCGTTGAGCCTGAGTTCGAGCAGGATGAAAGGGAAGAAGGCCAATACAGTAATTTTTTACCTGCCTCCGAAGAGGATGTCAGCCTTGGCAACGAAGATTTCATCATGCCAGAGGAACCCCTCGAAAAAGAACGCTTCGAGTGATAGCTAATCGCTACTACAAAAGCCTAAAAAAGAAACAACAACAGCTCCAAGTCGAATAGGATACGCTTAACGACAGGTGGACCAAGGTCCTGGCTGTCGAGGAATACGGCCTCGAGGGCCCGACAAAGAGCTACCCAAAATGCATGCTACTACCACAATTCGATGACGAGGCCCTTGAGCCACAACCATCAAGATACAATCATGTTGATGAGCCGGACCGACCACCACATGGACGGGACAAAACGGCCAATTATGCCGAACACCAGCCCGCGCCACCTCGCCATAGAGGCAAAGAGGCAGCTGCTCCGGGCTACACGTATGACTTACGTTAGGACCTGGACAATAGATCCAGCCAGACCAGATCAATCTACGGATCCAGGGGACGTGCTCCAACACGAGATGACGGCCATCAAGCCTGGCACGATAAGCATAACCAAGTTTGGGCTGAGAACCGAAGACGGATGTCATCTGAACTCCGCCGTGATGTTGCCGATACAGATGCACCACACACCTCATGTGCTTTACCGATGAGGTAATGCAGCACCAGTTTACGGAACGGATTAAACCTGTAAACATCGAGGCATACGATGGAATGACAGATCCCGCTGTATGGATTGAAGATTTTCTTCTCCACATTCACATGGCTCGCGGTGATGATCTACACGGCATCAAATACCTCCCCCTAAAGTTAAAAGGACCAGCACGACACTAGTTGAATAGCCTCCCAGAGAACTCCATTGGCAGTTGGGAGGACTTGGAGGATGCTTTTCGAGACAACTTACAAGGCACTTATGTCCGGCCACCGCATGCCGATGACCTCAGTCACATAGCCCAGCAACACGGAGAACCAGCTCGCATACTACGGACTCCGTTCTTAATAAAAAAGAACCAAATTGTTGACTGCCGAGATGCCGAAGCCTTATCGGCCTTTAAGCACAGCGTCGGTGATGAATGGCTCGCCCGACATCTCGGTCAGGAAAAGCCGAAAACAATGGCAGCTCTTACTATGCTGATGACCCACTTCTATGCGGGCGAAGATAGCTGGTTGGTTTGTAGAAGCAACAACACCAGTGACCCAGGTACCTCTGAGGCCAGGGATGGCAATGGAAGGCCATGACTTAACAAAAATAAGCGGCGAAACAACAACGAAGAAACTGAGGATACAGTGGTAAACACTGGATTCAGTGGCTCCAAACCCAGTCAGCGGTAGAAGACTATCAAAGGAAATAGAGATGGACCATACAATTTGGAAAAAATACTAGATAGGCCTTGCCGGATTCATGGCACCCCTGACAAGCTTGCCGACCACACCAATAGAAACTGCTGGGTTTTCAAACATGCCAGTAAAATAAATACCAAACACAAGGGAAAAAGGACCTCAAAGCGAGGACGATGATGAGCCTCGCCCTCCGAACATAGACGGATAGAAGAAGTTTCCCCCTGAGGTAAAAACAGTGCACATGATATATGTCACACACATCTCAAAGAGGGAGCGCAAGCACACACTAAGGGACGTCTACACCGTAGAACCTGTCACCCCAAAATTCAACCCATGGTCAACTTGTCCGATCACCTTCCATCGTAGGGACCACCCAACTAGTATCCGTCATGAAGGTTCGGCGGCACTGGTACTCGATCCCATCATAGATGGATACCATCTCACTAGAGTCCTCATGGACGACGGCAGCAGTCTCAACCTGATTTATCAAGACACTGTCCGTAAGATGGGCATTGACCCGTCAAGAATCAATCCTAGTAACTCTACCTTTAAAGGAGTGATAACTAGTGTGGAGGCCTGCTGCACGGGCTCCTTAACACTGGAAGTAGTATTCGGCTCTCTAGATAACTTTTGAAGTGAAGAGTTAATCTTCGATATCGTCCCTTTCCGAAGTGGTTATCAAGCGCTTCTTGGACGAACTGCTTACGCCCGCTTTAATGTGGTCCCACATTATGCCTATTTAAGGCTCAAAATGCCTGGACCGTGCGGTGTTATCACAGTCAATGGAAACATGGAGCGCACCGCGACCCTTGCAGTCAAAGTACAGAACGGCGTCATCAAGCCGAACAACTCTTTGGTCATTAAGACCCATGGCACTGCCAAGCAAGTCTGATCCACACTACAACACGACAACACGGCTGATCCAGAGCTTGAATAGCAGTTCAGGCTCCGCCAAACGCCCGATAAGGTTGCGGCACATGTACCACGCATGCATCATTACGCACTTAAAATACCTTGGGCAGCGCCGGAGGCATACTATAGAAAAGGTCTATAGTACGGCTTGACCCTATTCGGACCTTAACCTTTTCCCCCTTTTTCCTTTTTTGTACTATAAGTTAATTAAAACCTACCTACTCTACGGTTGAATAGGGGCTCCTTTCCAGATTACCCTTTCTTATAGACGACCATTGACTTTTCCTCTCAAAGGATTTCTCACCAAGGAGAAACGGCGCAAACGTGCGGCAGGGCACCACTGGGATATTCAAAACCACTGCTTTTACGCCCTGTGTAAAACTTTCCCTTGTGTAAAATCTTAGCATGTAAAATAGCCATGATATTCATGGCATTCTCTGTAATAGCACATCTCTACTTTTCAATAAGGGTATAAAGGAAACAATTGGTTACCACTTTTGTTCGGTAATGATTTATTTCACATTGCCATCTATATTCCCCCTTATGTCAGAATGCCGCGTGTGCTTTAGTCCGGCCTTAATACCGGGGGTTGTATTCGGCTCCGCATGTTTTCAGGTCCGAACACCTCTAGGGTACTCTTCGGCATGCCGAATATTGCACAATATGCATCGGCTCTAAATCATGTCCTTGGTCTATAGTTGGGTTTCCCGGCTCCTATGCTTACCACCTAACGTTCCGCTCGTTCAACTAAGGTATTAAAGGGAGAACTACTACGATTGTACTTCTGGTTCATCTGGTCAAATACCTCAGTAGAGAAAGCTGAAAACTGACTGTCATGATAAAGCGAGAGCTGGTCGGTGATTCGGTGACTTACTACAAACCGTTAGTGATTTATTCCATATTATACGAGGGGCTGGTCTTCGTCTAGCCTCGTGGAAAAGGCACCTTAGTTCGGATTGCCGCACACGCACAAGGGGCTAGTATTTAGCCCCACCATCATACTCCTATGGCTAAGTGAAAGTAATAATTCGACATAGTCTAACTGCTTGGTTCACCTCGCGGACACCCCCTTCACGGGCCAAGACGTTGGATAAAGTGTGGTCACGCGCTACGTCGAACACCCCCATAGCATCTACATGGGGGCTGAAGCCGACGACTAGCAACTTTCAGAATTAAAATGGCTGCACAGGAGGAAAATAGCTTAAAGATAAAAGGCATGAATATATTACAAGCAAGGGACCATAACATAGTTTTTTACAACCCACACAAATCTACTCAAATATCACGTCCTTAGAGCACTGGCCCTCTACTATTTGGGCCCCTAGTAGGACGTCTTCAAAGTATCTCTCCGTTTTGCGGTGGTCCTTGCCTTCGGGCGGGCCTGCGGTCGCCACGTTGGTGGCCTTCATCCTTGTCCAGTGCATCTTGACATGGGCAAAGGCCATCAATGTGGGGTCGCGCATCGACAAGTCATTTCACCAAACCGAAGTAGCTGTCGGGGATAGGTTCGGCCTACCAGAGTTGGACTATTAAGTCCTTCATGGCCAAGCCGGCCACCCTACGCAGCTCCATAAGCTTCTTCATCTGGTCGTTTGGAGGCATCGGGTGCTACGGCACAAGAAACTGCGACCAGAAAAACTTCTCGGTTGAGTTCCCCTCCTGTGCTTGGAAGCATTGTACGACATCAGCAGCACTCCTTGGCACTCGTCTGTAGATCCGCAAACGCGTCTGGAGAACTCCACACTCGAGTAAGCAAAGCATATCTTTGACCTCCAAATATACTCTGCAAAAGAAAGGCCTTACCAGCCGCTATCTGCTTTGCCTGGCGGATCTCTTCGCGAGCACTCCGGGACTTGACCCGCGCCTCTTTAGCCTCTTGGACGGCTTTGGTGAGTTCGGACAACATGGTCGAAGTCTTCTGATCCAAATCCTCACATTTGAGGATGGCATCCTTAAGCTCCTACTCGACTTCAGCCACTCGAGCTTCGTGTTGGCGGCAGGCGGCCAGCTCAGTCTTCAGTTCTGCAGCCGCTTTGTCAGCGGCTGCCTTATTCACCTTCTCCTCTTTCTGGGCATGGGCAAGGGCGCCTTTGAGGGTCTGGACCTCGGCCTCACCAACTATGCTCATAATCAAAGCATTTCACGAATTAATCTCTGAATATAACTATCACTTGTGATATACAAATAAACTTTTAAAACCTATATGCATACCTCGTGTCTCATCGAACCACTTGTTAATGTGGTCGATCTCTTCATCGGCCAACCAAAGCTTCCGATTGAGTTTGGACACTTCGGCGGCCTAGGCGGTAGCCGCCAATAGGGAAGCCTGTTACAATGACAGAGAAGTATGTTAGTTTTCCCAAATTTCATGTGGATCCTCTGTCCGGTTTCTTTCCCACCGGACAGAGCCTTAGGGCTACTATTTGTATACAGGCATATTCCTATGTATATATTTGGAAAAGCGTTTAGAGCATTACATCACATACCTCGAAGCCCGTTAGTAGGCTGGTAAAGGCTTCGTTCAGTCTGCTCTTGGCAGACTGGACCTTTTCTACCACCACACCCATCAGGGTGCGGTGCTCATCCATAATGGAAGCACATCGCAGTGCTTTTGCTAGACTATTCGGTGCCTCCGAATCAATGGAGGCCGCCGATGGAGCTGATACTCCTCCCCCTCCTTAGAAGGGGGCTGCTCACCGGAATCCGGAGCCGCATTGGTCTCCTGAGTGGTGTCCGGTAGGGGCCCGCATAGTTGGGGGTCCCCATCGTCGGTTGTCATAGGGGTCGCCTCCCCTATGTCTTCGGCAACCGAGGTATTAACCTCGGGCGCTTGCTCGATGGCCTCGCCCGCCCCTTCGCGGCCAGGAGAGGTCCTTCGGGATAACACCTCGGTTTCATCCATGGTGACGGATGAAGGGGCTCGTGGCGGCGTCTCGCTCTTTGCCATCTCAGGTGGCAGAGAACTCCCCTCCGATAACGAAGGGTTTGGGAGATCGCGGGGAGGGCTGCAAGGCACATGGCATAACAAATCATATAACACAAACATGAAAACTGAAAGATAAATAGTAATAAGTATCTAAATACTCACGATTCGGCCAGGGGCTTCGCCCTGGGAGGCTTTTTGGGGACCAGTTCGGCATATGAGTGTGAACTATCCTGGTGGGTCATCTTCCCCCTCTTAGGCGCCTCCCCCTTCGGGTCTTCGGAGGCTGCCCTCTTCTTCTTCCTCCCCTTACGAGTGACGTCACTTTCCACCTCCTCTTCGTCATCTCCCTCATGGGAGGAGGGGGCTTCGGTCTCTCCGAACACAGCGTCCGAAAGACCCTTATGGCGGGGGCCGCCCTTGGCTTCCTTGCCCTTCTTCTTCTTGGCCTTTTTCTCTGGCGCCTGATACGGCGTCGGGACCAGCATCTCTGTCAGCTGGGGTGTGGCTGGGTCTTCGGGCAGCGGTGCCAGACACTTGATCCACTCCGCCTTTGCCGTCCAGCCCTGCACGAAACACCGATGATATATTATATTTAAACTTATTTACCAAATAGGTAATCAGGAAATCATGCTTACCGGTGAGGCCAGATTCTCTACGTCGAGACCGATGTCCTCGGTCTTCTTCGGCCACATTTTTTGGGCCTTGAAACGCACCTTCCGAATGTCTTTGTCCGTCATGCCGAAGAAGTGCTTCAAAGTCTATGGCTCCTCCGGATGAAACTCCCACATATGAGAGGCCCAGAGTTGGCAAGGAAGAGTCCGGCGGAAGAGCATCACCTGAATCACGTCTGTGAGACCGATGTTTTTGCCTATCATGTTGGTGATGCACTTTTGCAGCATCTGCACCTCCGCCGAGGACCCGCAGTCAGAGCCCTTAGCGATCCAGGAGGTGAGCCTAGTGGGGGTCCGGATCTGAAGTCCTGTGTGGCTACCCAGTTGGCATTGCGGGCTTCGGTGATGTAGAACCACTCATGCTGCCACACCTTGACTGTCTCCACTAATGCCCCTTTACGCCAGACGGTGTTGGGAAGCTTGCTCACCATGGCCCTACCGCAGTCCGCATGCTGTCCGTCGACCACCTTCGGATTTAGATTGAAAACCTTGAGCCATAGGACGAAGTGTGCTGGAATGCGAAGGAGAGCCTCGCACACGATGATGAACGCCGATATGTGGAGGAAGGGGTTGGGGGCTAGATCATGGAAATCCAGCCCGTAATAGAACATGAGGCCGTAGACAAAGGGGTGAAGGGGAAACGCTAGCCCGCAGAAGAAGTGGGGATTGAACACTACTCTCTCGTCGGGCTCCGGGGTCGGCGTGACCTGACCCTTGTTGGGGAGCCTCTGCGCAATGTCCGCAGACAGATAGGTGCACCCGGAGCTCCTTGACGTCTTTCTCGGTGACGGAGGAGGCCTCCCACTTGCCCTTGGAGCCAGATCCATCCATGGCTGGGGAGGTTGGTGGCGGTGGGATAGATTGAGCTTTTGGGTGCTGGAGCTCATAGGAAGAGAATGCAGGAGATAGGAGAAAGGCGTGGGAAAAAGGAGGAATCTTTACCCTCTTATAGGCGGTGAAATACCAAATGCCCCCCTCTCAAGACTTAAAACTCGCATGTTCCCAAAGAGATCATGCGAATGGCACGGTTGGATTACCCAAAACCGTATTGATGAGGATCCCGCAATGGGCGGGCACGATCTCTATTTTGACAAGGCATGCTAATGAGGGCTATGTCTCTAAACGCGAAGCGGGAGGCGTAAAACGGTTTGAAATGTTAAAGAGCCAGATCTGATGCTTCGCCGAAAAAACGTTGTCAGTAAAAGACACTATTTTATCTTGAAGTCTTGCCTTCATGGCTAAGGCTTATTTTAATTATACAGAGCCAGATACAAATCCTTTGTGTAGGTTGGTATCTTAAAGTATTTAAAGAGAAGGAACCCGCCTTGCAATGCCGAAGACAATCTGCGTGCCGAGCACATCGTCATCGAAGATTTGTTCAGGGGCTATTGAGGGAATCCTGGATTAGGGGGTCCTCAGGTGTCCGTACAATTTGATATGGGCCGGACTGATGGGCCGTGAAGAAGACTTTCCCCCGTGACCGGGTAGGACTCCTATATGCATGGAAGGCAAGCTTGGTGTCCGGATATGTTATTTCCTTCCCCCACAAACCGAGTCTGTACAACCCTAGATCCGTCTGTGTATATATAAACTGGAGGGTTTAGTCCATAGAGGCTATCAGAATTCTCATAGGCTAGACAGCTGGGGTTTAGCCATTACGATCTCGAGGTAGATCAACTCTTGTAACCCCTCTACTCAGCGAATAAAATCAGGCAAGACATAGGGTTTTATCTCCATTAGAGGGCCTGAACCTGGGTAAACATTGTGTCCCACTTGTCCCTTGTTACCATCAATCCTCAAACGCATTGTTCGGGACCCCCTACCAGAGATCTGCTGGTTTTGACACCGACACCGACCAACTATCATTCGGATCTGCCTTTCCCATTCCAGCCACTGACTCCTACGGCCGTGTCAAGTCCCGCGTGGGATCGACAACAGAAATTACTCCCAATGTGGAGGACCCGCAATGATTGGGAATTTTTAGGTAGAAACCCTAGCTACGAAAGTAAGAACAAGATAAGCTAGGATAGAATTTCATTTCATGGCCAGAGCTCTTGGGCTCACTCATTGATATAGTCTTACAGATAGGTTCCATACTGAATTTACACAGTTACTGCCTAGTTGTCAACGGCGGAGAAAGGCTACAGGACAACAACAATTCTAGACGATGGACTGTAGTCGTTGGATCACAAGATTGATTCCCAGCTGTAGGATCTTCATAGTGTTGCTCTAAACTCGTATTTTCTAACTGAAGAAATTGACACCACTTTTGAATAGTTAGATAGAAGATAACCAGGTTCTGACAATACCCCTCAGTTGAGAGAAGACTTGTCCTCAAGTTTTAGTTTCAGGAAACCAGGTGTCAGGGCCGGTTTCTTGGACATAAATTCCTAGCAATTGACCCTTGTGTCATCACCAGCCGCAGGATTACTGTTGCTAGTGGACATTTCCTTGATACAGAATTCCAAGCATTTACAAGAATTTAAGTATAAGACCATAAAGGTCCATTGAGTATAACAATAATCTCTAGTGGTGGATGACGGAAGCGTCTCGTGGATCTCCAACGTTGATGGGACTCCATTCCCACAGGAACAACTGACCTGGCTAACTTCTATCTCACGTGGCTGCTATCTCTAATTCCAGGGTTGCGGGGTGTCTTCGTAGTGCTCCTCTCCAAATCGAATTTGGCCAATACAATAGCCAGTGACAAGCCACTGAGTACATTTGAATGTACTCGTAAACATCTTGAACAAAAGATTTAACAAAGTAGGCATAATGCATCCAACTAATTTTAAGTATATTCTACCATGCCATGACAAAAATATAATGCTACCATGTGAAGTATTATATATCAGTAAGGTATAAGTAATTCATAATTTTGCATATAAATTTAAATTCGGGCCTTAGGAGGTAGAACCGTCCCGAAGGAACCGAAGAGAAAAAGATAAAAGAATGCTACGGTTGGGCGTCTTCGCGGCGCCAGACAAAGGGCTTTACTTCAAATGAAAATAAAGGCAAAGGGAATTCTAGGCGGTAGAACCACCCGGTGAATTCCAAAAGAAATAATATATGTGGTAGTCAGGTGTCTCAAGTGATGCCTCAAAAGGTCTTGAAAAAAAATGCCACAGTCGGGTGTCTGAAGCAATGCCTCATAAAGGGCTTATAAGAAAATAAAAACACGAGTATCAAGGTAAAACCTTCCCAAAGATACTTAACATCTAATATAAGAGAAATGGTTAGTCCATAATAACATTAGTGATAATAACCTTCCATCATAAATCATAATCGGTTTCTGATTTACTTCTTTTCCTCCGGAGACCGATACTAAGACTGACACTTGATCCATCCCAGACCATAGTCCTTAACGACGAACACGGCTATTCGAATAGGTTTTATACTCTGCACAGGTTGTACTCTTTATCCATAAGTAAAGGATTTCTTTAACCAGCACCGAGACGCTGACTAGTTCCCATTACGGCCTTTGGGTTGAAAACACACCTGACCAGCACACACCAGTTTTAACTAACCGAAGCAAGGAATCACCCAAGGAAATGATAGAGTAAGAATCTAAGTGGGAAGGCTTCTCACCTCTAATAGAATGGGGTCACAATACTTATACCGGCACAACTAGGGGTGCTACCACTCTTCAGCCTCAACTGAAGACACCCATGCCCCCGGACCAAGTGACATACCTACCATGGGCCAATGGTATCTTTCAGTATGGCCTCTTTGTACGGTGTGTGCACAGAAAGGGGTTAACAACTCACTGAACCATACCCTACCCGAGGCAGGACAACTGGCAGCATGAATCAAGTATGGGGGTTACCAGAACATGACTTGATCTATGACTGACTTAGGAGGTTAAGTTTCCAGCAGTGGTTAGCACAATACATTTCTCCTTGGTAGTACCCAACAGGGTCACCACCTGGCATGTCCCAACATGCCCTCTCTGTTCATTCTCGTCACAACAAGATTCCTGTCTCACAGTCACTTTCACTAGTGACAGATTCCTTCCTGCATGTTAGTCAGAGCAGATATAGCCATGTGTGTCACAAGGAAATAACCACACCCACATGTGTTCATGTTTAAGTGTAACGATTCTATTAAAGAATCCTCACATGCCTAAATATCACTATGCAAAATTTTATTTGAACTATCATACACATGATCAAATTATTCTAGCAAGCAAACAACCAAACTTTCACCATATCAAGTGTTGACGATGCTTGCCTTGATCATGTAGAAGGGTTGGTTGCACTCCAAAAGTTTTGAAAATTTTCTTCCCTCCATTTTTCCTATTTCCAAAATATGGCAATTACCACATACTTTCAAAATAGTACAAAAAAGTTGTTGATTTTTTTGAAATAAATACTAAACTAAACTAGATGAAATTTAAAGAATGGCAGGAAAGAATCAATTCATTTGGAGTTGTGGTTTAAAAAACTAGGGCCGGTCAAAGTTGGGTCAAAATCTTATTTTATTTAAACTCTAAAAAGAAAATGGCTCAGATAGAAATATGTGTTCCAGAACAAAAGACGTACTTAGTGGAATACACTTTCACTTAGCGACGACTTAGTGTGGTTTTGGTCACTGACAGTGGGTCCTGCATGGCCCACTAGTTAGGTTTGACTAGTCCACCTCATGTCTCTCTCCCGCGACAGAATAGGGGCGAAGCTCCGGCGCTCTTCGCAGGTGAATAGCAGTGCCCCTCGTGAAGTAGAGGCAATCTACATGCTCAGGAGGGCATATCGATCCTCCTGGTATGCGGCACAGCCGACGGTGAGCTCTGTATCATTAAAAATGGTGTCGTGGTCTCCGGCCGACGGCGACTTCAGGAGAAAGGGGACTCCCGTCCAGGAGCTTGCTCCGGCTGCGGGGGAGTGAAATTGGAGGGCTGAAAGTCTTGGTCATCATGGTGTGGATCTCCTGCGGTGGTCATTTGTAGACAGGGGCGGGCCCAGTTCAATTCATGGGTATTCAGTTAAATACCCATGATTTTTGACAACAAATTATGTATATATAGTGTGTAGAGTGTATATGTATGGAGAAAAATGATATGGACACCGAAGAACATGCTATGCAAGCAATTCAGCCCAAAACACCATGCAAAAAATCAGCCCAAAACAAGACCAATCCACCTTATGCTTCTCTCCCTTGCCACTCCACATGGCCCGTGGCCTAATGTCATCCTCTCCCAGCCCAAGTTCAAAATCATTGCTGCACATAGCTCGCACGAAGCGGTGATAGGCAGATTGCATGAGCCACAAGCCCACGATCAATCGATCCCACACGAACAGATGAACTGGTGCACGAGACCATGCTGGCGCAATAGCACGGCATGGTGCAGGCATCCGGCCCACGGCGTGGACGTATCCATCCCTCGCCGTCTCACCCCAACTTTGCTCTGGCTTGGCGGCGTCCGAGGATCGGTATCCAAATTCCAATTTCTAAAGACAGAGGTTCAAGGTATGTACGTCTTTGAAACACTCTTATATCTTGTATCCTAAATTCCTAATAATACAGTAATATCATTCGACATCTCGACTATTATGATTGGATTCACTCCTCTCTGCTCGTACTGAAACATAGCTGAGTTTAACACATGTGTGTATCATTTTGCGTTCTTCTCTCATTATGCAGCAGGCTGCAAGCTGTGTGACGATCGTTGAACACCAACAACAGTAGCATGAGGTGCACAACATTAAGTAAGTTAATTTTGCTTTCTATTTAATATATTGGAGTTCGTGACATGTTT